>NW_006921700.1:8864355-8880194 GCF_000298275.1 Orycteropus afer afer | reverse complement strand
TCTGTGTCTGTGTTAATTGGTTTCCCTTTTCTTTGTTGAAGAGGGTCTGTGCAATCCTTCTGCCTAGTCCGCCATCTTGCCCCGCCTCCCTGACCTCAATGATTATAACTCCTTCCTTTCTTTTTAGTGTGTGCTGTGGCTGGCCCTTAGTAAATGCAAAGGGAGGCACATGAGGATTGACAAGCCCCTCCTTTCCACATTCTTCTTCTTCCAATTGTCCTGCTACCTTTCATTTCTGGCTCATTTCAAAGCTCCACCTTATTTTAGCAAGCACACCCCAGTCTTTCCCGCCTACTCTTCACAGTGGACGCTCATACACCACTATATTCTGCTTCCTCTCTCACATACATAAGTCTTATCTTTCCACCAAATTATAGGTTCCTTGAAGGCAAGGACTTGTTCTTGTTCTTACTAGCTGCCATTGAGTCAGTCTCTAACACACGGCAGTCCCATGCACAATGCAAAAGAATGCTGCCAGGTTCTGATCATCCCCGTGATCAGGTGGGGATCAGACTGCTGTGATTCACAGGAGTTTCATTTTCTGATTCCAGAATTAGATTGCCAGGCCTTACTTCTTCGTCCCTCTTAGTCTGGAAACTCTGCTGAAGCCTGTTCAGTAACACAGTGACACAGAAGCCACCACTGACAGATGATTGGTGGCTGTGCACGAGTTGCACTGGCCAGGAATTGAACCCCAGTCTTCAGCATGTTGTTGTTATTTGCCATGGAATTGGACCTGACTCATAGCGACCCCTCCTTGGGTTTCCGAGGCAGTATCACTACGGAAGTGGACTACCCAACCTTCCTTCCGAGGAGCGGCTGGTGGGTTTGAACCAGAGTTCCCTAGTCTTCAGCATGTTGTTGTTGTTGTTGTTATGTGCCGTCGAGTCATACCTGACTCATAGCGACCCCTCCTTGGGTTTCCGAGGCAGGTGAGAATTCTACTACTGAACCACCAATACCTTGAAGGCAGGACATAGGTCTTATAATTATGTTTGGCCCTTGGTGTCATGTCAGGTAGCCTAATGGATCGTTCTTTGACTTTTTAATTGAAGTCAAAACAGGCAGATCCAGCTCTCTGTACTAGGATTATCCTATCTCCTTAAGGCACTGTCCACATGGTGAATCTGGCAGCAGGACTGGGTATGGGGGGAAGACATAGTAGCTTCTGCATTTTCCACCTCCTTTCTGCCCTAGCCCAGCTGTATGTAACACTACTTAAGTGTGTTCTTTGTCAAAGTCGTTTAGGGAAGCTAAAAAGCCCAGTTGAACTTTTCTGAAGGCTGTAGGCACTGAAGCCCAGCAGGACTCCCTCTCTTTCTTGAACCAAACAAAATATTGTTACAGCAAACATGAAATCTTTTCTATTTTTCACAGATGCTCTCCAGGCCTAACAAAGCTAGCAGTCACACTCCTTGAATCAAAATAAGCATCTGCCCTTTTCCTCTTTATGTCCTGCACTTTCCCAGCATTTTTGAACAGCAGTAACAAATGCAATTATTTTATTAATAAATCATACATTTTTATTGAGTACTTTCTAGTGCAAAACTCTAGTGAGGAAGAAAAATATTTAAAACCTTAACCTTACTCTCTAATATTGATTGAAATACAAAAGTGCAGAAAAATATATGAACCTGATTCTTGCCCTCTGATATTGTACGTAAGAGTATAAGACATAAACTATGAATATCTAGATAGTATGTAAAATCAAAGGCAACCTATGATAAAGGGAAACCTGAGTTGCATGTAATACAGAAAAGGAAAGATGTTTGTACTGGTCTGATTTTGAAAAAGAAAGAAAGAAAAAGCTTTCCCAGAAGAGATTGGCCTTTAACTGTCTTTGAAGCATCTTAGACTAGTTTCATAATAAGATGAAAGCCAGAGACACTCTCCCTAAGAAAACACATGCATCTGTAGACTTGTCCATGGAGTCATTGGGTGACACAGATAGTTAAGCACGTGGCTACTAACTGAGAGGTTGGAAGTTCGAATCTACCCAGTGGTGCCTTGGGAGCAAGGCCTCACAGTCTGCTTCCAAAAAATCAGCCAATGAAAACCCTATAAGCCCAGTTCTGCTATAACCCACATGAGATCACTGTGAGTCAGAGGCAACTCCACAGCAACTTACACATAATTATGTTTAAACTTTCAGGAGTTTGTGGGCCTGCTGAAGACTATCCATAGCCCAGCATCCTTAATTTGAGACCCTTCAAGAATTGGTAGTATGTAGAAAGATAGGAGGTAGAGGAGGACAGGAAGAGAGGGTCATGATGTCAGAGATGTGGTGGACACGAGCTGAGAAGTTTGCTGAGTATAGATTCCTAGCCCCAAAATATCACCCATGTCTGAGTTTAGGCATTCTGCAATTCTGCCTCCAGAGGTGTGGATCTAGGTTATGGTTAGTCATCTTGGGGATACTGTGTGCAAACTTTGAGGAGTATCACTAAGGAAAACTCCTTTCTTCTTTTATAGCTTCTCACAGCCAGTGACCTTGCAGCCAGTGACCTCAAAGGATTTCAGCCACAGGTAAGTCCCATTGATCCTTTTATACAGTTTGGAAAGGTGAAATATCATCTAGTTTGATCATGATTAAAGAAACTTCCAGACAAGGGCAGGAACCCTTGGATCCCTAGCCTCCAACTCAAGGTACCAACATGAAAACTACCAGTTAGTTACTCTCTCTCTCTCTCTTATCCCATCAAGAACAAAACAACCTCTTTCTGCTTTTCCTCTTAATGTTTTACAGTGGTGATGGTGGAGGGGAAATCTAGATCAAGATGCTGGGAACTGTTGAGTGCTGACTCAGTTTAGGAGAGGGCTAGCCCAAAGGAGTTAGTAGGTGAGGTGAGGTTCTTCCCTTTATTTCTCTCTCTCTCTCTCTTTTTTTATTTTCCTGGACAGGATATTCAAGTTGTTTGCGTTTCTGTAACCTTTATGTGCAAATGCTTGGCAGTCATGGTTTGGTGGCCATGCCAGTCTCAGATCTTGCAGAGGCAGACGGTTGAGTTTTGCTGATCTTGGGGAGTAAATGGGCCACTATGATCTCTGACCAAAGTGCTGTATGGAGGTTGTAGTGGGTAGGCAAACTCAAAAGGGTGCAGATGAGGGCCATCTGAGGGCTTCCTTAGCAGGGATTAAAGATGGAAAATCACTGTCTCTGGAAGAGGAGTCACTGTCTACATACAAATACACATAAACACCGATGCACATACACATAGACACACATCAGACACACAGAAGTCTCTGTGCTCTCCCAGAGACTCCATGTTAATAGAGCATGTATGCAAAAAAAAAAAAAAAAAAAAAAACCAAGTCAGTACCTGCCCCAAGATCCCGGAGTATGGGTTCTTTGTGGGGAGATACATCTTAGCTAATGGTAGTGAACTTTAGAGAACAGAGAAAGTAATTTTTCATAGCAATAGAGTTTTTACTTCTGAAAACATATTTCACATCTGAGATGTCACTGTGCCCTCACTACATATCTCTTGGTGGGGCATGGCCTATGTGCCCCTTTTACTTCTGGGGCAACTAAGGATCAGCATCCTGATGAGAAGTGGCCCAAGGTTTCACAGAGCACTAGAGTCAAGGACAGGGTGAGGAAAGTGAGAGGCTAACAAATTAAGAACTACATCTGTGAAAGTTAAAGCTACATTGACTTTTGGTGTTTTGATTGCAGATTTTTGATCCTTCTGTCAAGGATACAAGGAGGTTTTGGAAATTGATAGTAAGCCTTTTTGACAACCCTTGAGAGTTGGTAACTAATTAAAATGCTTATACATATATTCACACAAATTTCCAATTGAGCTGAAGGAATGAAAAACAAAAACAAAAGAAAGTCAACATTTATCCCTATGCCGCCCACATCCAAACCTACCCTTACATGCAGAAACACCCCACTAAAGATTTATTTTTTTATCTGAAAATGTATAAAAATTAGAGAAGAAAGGTTTTATGTGATGTCGTTTTGCAGCTTGAAAAGGGTACATAGAGGAGAGTAACTTTCCAGAAGTTTTATTTTTTTCTTGTGGTTTGGCATTGTTTCTTTCTGAGGAGGCCATATTTTCTCCATATTTGTGTAAAAAAATTTCTAGAAACTAGATCTTAACTGAACTACTAAGTGAAGGTAAAGTAGGCACATCTGGGGTTTGTCCATAACATGTGAGAGCGTGACCCTAGCAAGGCAGCTTCCACGTTCCCACCAACAAATCCACAGATTTTCTGGTACAAATGGCTCACCCCATGTTTCTGTGGGGCTTCTCTACATTGTTCCATTTGTGTGTCATCCCCTCAAGGCTGGCAGCATAAAGCATGTTTTTGACTCCTCAGGATGCCTCTTCTTGAGGCCAGGAAGTCCTAGGAATCTTGTGGCGAGGGTGCAATGCCCAGATCAAAGTTAATTCTCTAGTGTTATTCCTAAATCAAAAAGGCCCGGATGTGTCTCAAGTCAACATTGCCCTTTTGGATGTTTCTCTAAACAGAAACAGAAAGCAGCCCACATGCTTTGGGCCTCCCCCCTCCAGCTCTGCTCCACCAAATTGGTGGCTTCTGTTGTTACTTTCCCCTTTGGGTTTCCGATGGAACGGAGCCCCACGCATCCTGATGTCTGCAATAATTCACGGGCATGTTCCCTTCCAGGAACTGTCACTAGCTTCAAGAGGGAGCTCAGTGAGGACCCCTCAGTGGGTTCACTGTAATCGGGCCTGTCAGCTTTCCCACGGTCCACACTTAACACTTGCATGTAGAGAGCTTCCCCCCCCACTCATCTTCTTCCTTGAAGCCTGTTCCTGCTGCAGCCTCTTAAAGAATGTAGTCCTGATTTTCTCACTGAAACTGAGATGACTCTCAACTTCGTAGTGTGGGGCCCTAAGTTATCCTTCGGGCCTGGAATTGAACTCACTCTAGCTGAACTCACAGCCAAACAATAGACAGGTATACACACTGAACACCTACATCAGGGAGATGCACTCCTTGGAACAATCAACCATGGGAGATCAGAAGGGCAGCATTTGCACAGGGAGAAAGGTAGGGAGACAAGAATGCAAGAAGGACACACGGAAAAGTAACCACAGGGAGGAAGTGGGAGGAGAGCTGTTACACTGAAGGGAATGTAACCAGTGTCACAAAACAAATGTGTGTGACTTGGTGAATGTAAAATGAATCTTCTTTGTAAAATTTGAGCCAAATCACACAAAAAAAAAGTGTGGGGGGAAAAATGTCCTATAAACAAAATAAAACACAGACAGTGTCATGAGCAGCAAGTGTATTGTCTGCTGGGCTGGAACACTCCCTCTGTTTGTTTCTGTCCTCTTTTTTGCATCCAGTTAGAGAAGACAAGGGTAAGAAAGTGATTATTGGTTTTTAAAGATATTATGCTCATTCTTGGAAATAGACACATACTTTGTAGGATGAGCCTAGTGGCAGATGCTCTCTAAAGGAAGAAATAGCATCCCTTAGTGGTGGGAGGGCTTCCCAGGCTGGAGAGCTCGCCCTCTGTGTTGAAAAGGGTAGAACTGTCTGCTAGTGTCAGGCCTGGAGCTGCCCAGCCGGTTCTCTCCTTAGCGAATTTTAAAGGCCCCCATGTAAAAGCTCACACCTAAGCCACCTGGACTTTTCTCTTCCCCTTGAGTTATCACCCCCAAACACATCCTCATTTTCTAACACCCTGTTCTTCTTACCTTTTGAAGGGAAAAGTACTCAAGTCCCCTCCTCTCTAGTCTTGAGATGAGGACTCTCATCTTTCTTTTCCTGGCTAGCCTTTTCCACCCCCAAAAGGAGTGAGAGATAGCATTTAAGCCCTACTAGTAAAAGCCCAACAGCCATATGCTTTTCTTCTCCATTTTTCCTTTTCTTCTTTTTCTTTTCCTCATTATAAGGCTATGCGTGTTTATTGTAAAAACTTGGAAAATATTTTAAAAGATATCCTATGATTACATCTAGAAACAAAGACATTTCATTTTATAGCTTTCTAGTGTTCATTCTACATAGACTTCTACATCTATTTTTTTAATCGAGATCATATTTTATATGCGTTTTGTTTACCTTCTTTTTTTTAATTTGTTTGCTTGCTTCCCTTGTTGCTGACAAGTCATCTTTGGGGGTCTATCATCATTTATTTAACTATTTGCATGTTCCTGACCATTCCATTCCTTTTGTGGGCTGAGCTCTCCTGTTACAAATCAAGGCATGTGCTAGGATCCAGGGCCCTCATTCAGTATAGAAATAATGCCCAAGCCTTTTGGACATTTGTAGTGATTTATTTTCCAGTTCCTACAAGGGGTGTGAAGATTAAATTTTGTGAAAGGATGCCCATGAGTGAGGGCCCATGGGCATGTGTGCATATACTTACAAAGGCCCAGGTGGGTAATGTGGGGAAGAACTAAGCTTGGCATCCAACTTGATCTCAGGTGTGGGTTCCACATGCCCAGGGTTGGAAAAGCAAGTTTGCAAAGAGCTATCCCCCACCAAGGAGAGCAAGAACTAAAGGATTTAGTCTGTACTCACCTTATAAATGTAGTGCCTAAGGCATTTGACTACTACCAGAAGGTTGGTGGTTCAAACCCACCAGCCACTCTGCAGAAGGAAGACTGGGCAATCTACTCTATAAGGTTTACTGCCTCCGAAACTCAATGGGAGTCTCTTTACTTCAAGTGTGCCTTGTGATAGGATTTTGTGGGGCGAGTGGAATTGCCGTCCTGTGAAAGATAGCTGTTTTTAATGAGGTTCTAAAATTCTCGTTGCTATTATGGAAAATAAATAAATAAATAACTCATTGCACTTGAGTCAGTTCCAATTCATGATGACATAAAGGTCATATTATCGTGCAGGATGACATCAGAAGGCATTTTTTTAGTGTGAGAAAACAGGGCACTCAATCACTTAGTTGCCACTTCTTGCAACAGGCATCCATGAGAGACCTTTGTGTGGGGCTTCATGCTATGCACAGACCCTTCCCATTCCAGTTCTGGAATGTTCTACCACTGATATTAGCTTTGTGATCCTGGAAAGGTTATCTAAAATGTCTAATCCCCATTTTCCTTCTTAAGCCTAAACAGGTGTATAGTTTACTTCATAGATTGTTGAGAAAGCTTGTGAAAGCAAACTAGCATGTTGCCTGGAACACACAGCATTTATTTTTATTTCTTCCTTTAGAAATTTTTTTAAGAATTCAGATGAAAGGGAAATTATATCTACATGGAGCAAGCAAGGAAGTCTTCCAGCTGGGTGTGCTGTTGTACCTGGTCAGGCATGAATGAGAAGGAAGTGAGGCAGTGAACTTATTTCAGGGCAGGAGAAGCCTGGGTGAAGATGAAGACCTGGGCAGTGATGCTCAGGGTGTGTTCTGGGCACTTGGAATGGTTTGCTTGCTCTGGTACAGAAGGAGCATGATAAGAATTTATTTGCAAATTAGGTTGTAGTCATATTGTAGAAGGTCTTAAAAGTCTGGAAAAATAATTGGGTTTCTTTTTATAGATTTCTACTGAAGAAAGTTTTTTAAACTTAGGCAAGAGTAGACATAACAATCAACATTCATATACTCATTATCCTGCTTCAGTTGTATGCTGATAAAAGAAGCCCTGATTTATAGCATTTGCTGGTTTGACTCGATGGCACATAACAACAACAACAACAAATAGTATAAATATTTCTGTCATGACTGATTTTAAGTTCCCAAAGGTTTAACAACCTGCTCACAAAATTGTTGAATATTTAACAGTCAGCTCTCCAAAACTGACATGAACCAACCCAGGACACCCTTGGGCAGCTTCAACAATCATTAACCATTTTGCCAATCTTACTTCATTGGTATTCCCACCTACTTTTTTATTTTCATTTTTAAGGTAGTTATTTTTAAATAAATCCCATTCATCATGTTATTTAACTCATAAATAAATACTTCAGTAAGTTTATGTACAAATAAAGGCTTTTCTTTTTCATGATAACCATGCCTTTGTAGAGCTCTTAGAACTAACAGTAATGCTTTAATATCTTCTAATACTCAACCCATATTCATATATTTCTGATTGCCTGAACACATCATTTTGCTGTCTACCTATTTGAAACAGGTTCCAGAGTTTAGACTTTGACATTCATCCTAAGACAGTGGGAGTCATTGAAGGTCTGAGGCCAGGAGAGAGTCAGCTGTGATGCAAGAAGAGTACTGAATAGGTGGAAGGTTTGAAATGAAAAGAGGTTGTCTAGAAAGAAGCTTTTGCTGTTCGTTAATATGAGAAGTGTAGAGAAGGAAGCTGGGCTGGGGTCAGTGGGAATGGAGGGCAGGGAAGGAATTCAAGAGAAATTATAAAGACAGAATTAATGGGCCCAACAGTTACTTAACTGACTAGGGAAATGGTGGCACTGGTAATCAAAATGGTGGCCCAGAGGAAAGTGGAGGTTGAAGAGGTATAATGTTCATTCTTGGAGTGAAGAATGATTGTGGCCCAGTGTTAAAGGAGAAGGGCTTTGGCCTCCCAAATAGCCCTTTACTCTATTTTCCTTGGGTCCTGCAATAAATCATATTTGTAGACCATCGTGGGACACAACCATCCATCAAAAATTCCTGGACTCCATTAGTCTTAACCCAGAAATTTGTAATGCAAGTGCTCTGAAAATTTTGTAAGAAGAAGCTACTTTTGAAGAAGGAATGACCGTGGAGTTTCTAAGTATCAAAGAATCCTAGCTGTGCTCATCTCCCAAGAGCAAATGGCGGAGGGTGGAGCAGGGAAGAAGCCATGATAGTACTCTGTAGTGTGATGATATTCTAAGTTATTGATTGCTGCAGACAGACACCCCAACACTAAGAAGTAGCAGGACAGAGGCTTCTTGCAGCTCCTCTCTTTTTAGCAATAAAGTCCCTGAGTTCCTAGCTTGCTTATTATTCTAGTGTTGATCGAATTTTTTCAGGATAAAATCGTTTTACCTGACTCTATTCTGAATGAACACTTGCTGCTTGCCAAATCAGCATCAACAGTTGTAAAGATTGTACTGAAAGTTCCATGTTTTCCACAGTACCCAGCTTCTGTTGGACTCAACGGGTATTGATGTTGGTATATGTTCACTCTGCCTATACACATGCCAAGCATTTACTGAGAGTATACGGTGTGCCAGGAAGTGTTCTTTGAACTTTACATGTATTATCTTATTTAATCCTTCACCATGCCTTTGTGAAATCAATAATAGAGGCACAGAGATCACAAAACCCATAAGTGTCAGAACTGGGGTTTGAAACCAGATAGATCTGTCTCAACATCTCTGTTCTTCTTCACTATGAGCCACCTTGAATTAGACCACCATTAGGATAATCAAGCCCAGACTGGTAAGACTAAGAAGACAAGCACCTGCATCTTCATTTATGCACACCCCATTGGGTTTTCTTGAATTTTGCCAGGTTCTAGGAAAAGGCAATTGCTGCATCGCAGAGTAGTACAGGGAATTGCGGCCGAGCCATTTTGGATCTTCCATCTTGGCAGAGAATTCCCGTTCTGCTCATTCCCTTCCTTCCCTGCATTCCTAAAGGGAGAATCATTGTGGTGACTACCTCTTCTATTAAGAGGAAATTGAGTTGAGGCAGCGATAGGCAGTATAGTCATTCACCTCAGACACACAACAGTGAGAAAGCAGGTTTTAAATTTATCTCATAATACTTACTTTGCTGTATAGGGAGGAACCATCCCAAAGGAAAACAGTGGCTAAGGAAGTCCTGGTGCAGTGCTGGCTTGTTACTTTCTGCCATTCTGCCTTCCATTTTGACACTGGAAGAGATGCCAATAAGCACCTAGCAACGGTTCTCAACTTTGACTTCAGATGGGAATTATTGGGGAAGTAGGTGCTCTGGCAGCGCAGTGGTTAAAGTGCTCGGTTGCTAACCTAAAGCTTGGTGGTTTGAATCCACCAGTCATTCTGGGGAAGAAAGATGTGGCAGTCTGCTTCCATAAAAATTACAGCCTTGGAAACCTATGGGGCGGTTCTGCTCTCAAGCGTCACTGTGAGTTAGAATCTGTTTGACTGCAGTGGTTTTTTTGGTTTGTGCAGAGATTTGGATTGAATGGGTCTGGGTGGGGTCTGGATATCAGTATTTTTAGAAGCTTCTCAGGATCTAAACCAGCCTCCTCTAAAGCAGCCTTCTTATTTTACAAAGAGTCACAGAGGAAGTCTGGAAGAGACGAAGAAGAAGATAAAAAGCTTCACATTCCAATCTTACCTACCCAGTGTCAGCAATTATGTATGTCCCATGCAGGCTCCCTGGCCTCTAGTCCTTTCAACAACGCTGTTATCACAACTTTAACTCTTCCCATTTCACAGAAGAGAAAATTGAAGCCCAGGCATAAGATGAACCTTGCTCACAGGGCCCAACCTGGCCACACACGCCTCAGCAGAGATTCTGTAAATCTCCCAGTTTTGCTTGCTCCCCTGCTATTTCCATTCAACTGGTGGGGTTTGCTCAAGATTGCATTCTGAGCTAGTGATGGTGTTTGGGCTTAAGGTCTCCTCTGCTGGCTATCTAGACCTTCTTACTGGGTTCTAATAGATATTCAGAAAGTTCCTTCTTTATATTACTCATTAGTACTTCTAAAAGATTGTGTGTTTAGTCGGTATGGTAGTTTAGGTTATGTGTCAATTTAGCTGGGCCTGGTTTTGAGTGGCAGGGCAGCTGGATGTAGTGATTCCCCATAATGAGACTGCTGATCAACTTCATGGTGGAATCTGCAGTGAGCAGCTGAGTAGCTGCTTTAGGGATGTGGTCCGCTTCCAGTATGTAAGGAGAAGCTTTAGGAATGGTCTGTAGTTGTTTTTTTTTTTTTTTTTTTTTTGTGGCACAGTTGAACCCTGCATATAGCTGACTCTTTGTTTAGCAGCCTGCTCTGTTTCCTGCTGATCATGGGACTGTCTCTGGACTTAAACTATTAGTCTGCTGTGTGGTTTGGTAACACTGGGACCGTGCTATTTTATTTGTCAACCTTGGGCTTGTTAGCCTCAGCAGCCAGAAGGTGCCTAAGTGAACAGATGCCTCTAGCTCCAGTGGACCAGGAACAAGTGACAGAGCTGAAGCCCAGGGTCTAGGGGCTTTCACCCAGCCCCTAGAGCTGGCATTTTGAATTCAGACTTCTTCTAGCCTTCAAAACTGTAAGAGAATAAACTCCTGTTTGTTCAAGCCATCCCATTTGTGGTATATTTTCTGTTAGCGCAGGATGAAGTAAACAAAACAGTTGGCTAGCATACTGCATCATCCCTTGACTTCAGGAATGAAGTTGATTCCATGAGTTCCTCTTACTCAGGCTATTGCTGATGAAACACATAGTTTTTTCCTCAAGGCCTTTCTTCAGTCTTGCCTTGTATCAGCTGCCCATCTATCTTTGCTCTCTAGTTCATCACTTTCAGAGTGTGGCCTGCAGACTGGGGCTGACCAATCAAGTGTGTGTTACTGATCCATGATGACACAAATGGAGAAAACAAGAGAGTTTAGAAATGTTTATAGCAATGTGAGGTTTCCATGAAATCCAAGTAGGTGATTGTCTTCCTTTTATAGTATTTTATTTACTAAAGTAGCTCTACAAAAATATGTGTTGGAGGAAAACAACATCAGGTTCTTCACCAAAGATCATTTAAGAAGCTCTGTTCCAGTTACCCAAGGATCTCTGGTGGCAGTGGGTAAGACATTTGGCTCTTAACCAAAAGGTTAGTGGTTCAAACCCACCAGCCATTCCATGGGAGGAAGAGGAGGCAATATACTTCCATAAAGATTTACAGCCTTGCAAACCCCATGCTGGTTGCTATGAGTCAGAACCAACTTGATGGCAGTGAGTTTGGTTTGGGTTCTAATAACCCAGTGTTGAGCTTTCCTTGTTTTATTGGAAGAGTAGGATCTGGATTCTTGCTTTGTCTTCACCTTCTTCTAGGAGATCATTGTGAAAATGTCTGTATTACCAATCATGTTCCCCTGGCAAAAAAAAAAAGAAAAAAGCTCCACCTAAAAGTTGTTTCTCTAGCTATTATAGGATGCCTAATAGTACCCACCAGCCACTCCTTGGAAGGAAGGTTGGACAATCTACTTCCGTAGTGATACTGCCTCACAAACCCAAGGAGGGGTTGCTATGAGTTGGGTCCAACTCGAGGACAAATAACAACAACAACAATAGTAGTTATAGGGGCTTTGGTAGCATAGTGCCTAAGGCATTTGACTGCTAACCAGAAATCTGGTGGTTCAAACCCACCAGACACTCCTCGGAAGGAAAGTTAGGCAATCTACTTCCATAGTGATACCACCTCGGAAACCCAAAGAGAAGTCGCTATGAATTAGATTTGACTTGATGGCAGTGAGTTTGGTTTTTTGGTTTATAGTAGCTCTGGTGGCACAGTGGACAAGGCATTTAGCTTTAACCAGGTCAGCGGTTAAACCCACCAGTGCTCTGTGGGAGAAAGATGCAGCAATCTACTTCTGTAAAGATTTACAGCCTTCGAACCCCAATGGTAGTTGCTATGAGTCAGATTCAACTTGATGGCAGTGGGTGGTGGGTTAGGATAGCTGCACCTGAATCTTTCCTCATAACTCCAAAGACAACCCAGTTAATTATTTTTTCTTACCAGACATGGATATCTGTGACTATAACAGAGTATTTTTAACAAAAATATTTGCTCACATGCATACACACACACACACACACATACCCCACTATGGCTTTTTTTACATGAAATTAACAGTTTCATGCCACCTTCATGGTGTTTTTACTAGTCCCCTGGCCTCTCTTTTCTTTAAACCAGCCCTGGCATTTGGTTCTGGAAAGAGAAGTTCTCCAGGTGTTTTCCAGAGAGTCAGGCAATTCAATGGAATATTCTAAAGTTTCAATAAATTCTCCTGGGATACTAAATCTCTTTAGACTTAGTGAATATTTTGTTTCTTTCTCCCAAGAAGTTCTGACCAGCTGAGTACCACATGCAGATAGGCCTGACTTAAACTTAATGTGCAGAAGTTCACACACAGGAAAATCAGTAACCGGGAAAAGGGTATTGGGAGAAAAGGGGGCTATTCATACACAGAAATGGGGTTTTCCACTTTATAGAAGGAATCCAGCTAAGTTATCCTTGCTAGTGAGATGAAACATGATTCAACCTTTCAAAATATGATTTAAGCTCAGCTTTTCAGAATAGAATTGTAAATAAAATGAGAGCAGCTAGGAGATTAACTTTGAATGTCAGTCTTCCCTTTTAAGTGTAGTTTCCTCATCTAAATAATAATAATAAATAATGTATCAGCAAGGATGTAGGAGAAGTTGTCTATGATCCCTTGAGACTCAACGTTTAATTACTCTGGCATTCCTACCACGGTCATCTTCATGTTTCTGGTTTTCAATTTTTTGATAAAAGAGGTCTAAATTTGAGCTTTTAAAAATTTCTCCTGTGATTCTGTTCACTTGAGGCCCACGTCACTGATGTTTTGTAATGCAGTTCAAATGGCTGTGTTGGTTCGTGAGTTGAGTTACAGTGTCAGATTTCCCTGTGTCTAAAATTGGAGGCAGAACTTTTTTCTATACATTTCTAGGTCCAAGACTGGCTTGCATGTATTAAATGTGGATCCACAGGCCACCTTTAGGGTTTAAGAAAAGGTATGTTCTTCATAATCCCTTAAGCAGGATATTTCCTGACCTGCTTTGTGAGAAAGAAGACCTACCTTTCCAACAAAGAAGGAAGCTCTCTTTTTAAGTTCTTCCTAACCCTACTGCTGGCTCACATTTCAACACTCATGTCCGCTCACCCCCCTTCCAGCCCCTTTCTTACCACTTGTGCCAGACAAAAGGGATCGATTGAGAGGTGTCAGGAGACCCTGACAAGGGAGGAGCCCCCACAGTGGAACAGCTTGCACGATCCCGAGCGATGCCTTCCTGCCATCTGCTTGCTTGTGTTTGGAGGCTGTGTTAAGTCTGCAAACAGCTTCCACTACGGCTTTCTGATATTTCTGATATTTCCTGATAATGGCTATCCCCTTTCCTTCTCCTTTGGCCTGAACTTGATTTTCCATCTACATCTCCCACTTCCCTAAACATGCATGTCAGAGCCTATGCCAGACCTGTTTCCAACAGGTGTTCTAAGCCAGAGAGGGACAAGGTGGAAAAGCTTTGTGTGATATTACTGCAGTTATTCTATAAATATATATAATGAATATAAAGAGTATAAATGGATGTTCATTTAATAACAACGCAAAATACTTCCACTCTGATGCCTCCCATAACTAGTGGAGAGAACATGTACCATTATTTTTAGTAGTTAAGAGCATTAATTTGGGGTCCCAACTAATAGGGTTGCATCCCAGGTCTGCCCCACTAGCTGTGTGACCTTCATGAATTATTAAATATTTATTTGGGTCATATTCCTCAACAGTGAAAGGATACCTGCATATCTGGGATTTTGAGGGAGATTGAATAAATCGATCCCTAGCACAGTGTCTGGCTTCCAATAAACACACCATAAATGTGAACTATAATTCTTAATATTCTTAGAAATTGTGTAATTGAAATTGAACCTGGATGACTGAAGTCGGGGTTGAAACACAGACTACGAATTTCCAAGAGTAGAATTTAGGATTACCCAAGGGGAATGCAGGGAATTAAACAACAATAACAACAACAAAAAAAAAAAAACCCTAAAAACCATCTGACTTTCACCTGTGCTTTTCAACAGCCTGTTGATGGCATTGGCCATTTGACATGAGCAGTGCAAAATACCCTGGCTCTGCACTAATCACCCTAGAAGGTGACAGAGTAGGACAGAGATTGGCAGCGGGAATAGGTTAAAGGCTGGGTAGGGATTGTTTAGCTGGGAGATAAGAATAATCACAAGTGATTTTATTGATCGCTTCCTTCCTTTACCAACAATGACACCTAGTCTCTGCATTAACATTTTATCTCTTACCCCTGACAGAGGAATAGTTATAAAGTATTAAACACAATTTTAAGCAAACCTATCGGAAATCTTTTCAACCATGAGAGTATTGCATCATTCAAACAACCCCCCTGGGTCCAGTGATCCTCAGAATAGTTCTGGATGATCACTTTGGCTCTTACCCTCAGAAGAATTATGTTGTTGTTGTTTTTGTATGTAATCAAATTGATTCCAAGTCACAGAGACCCATGTAACAGAATAGAAACAACCCATAAGGTCTTTTTTAGGCTGTATTCTTTTTTATTTTTAAATTTTATTGTGATTTGGGTGAAAGTTTACAGAGCAAATTCACCTTCCATACAGCACAGCAGTTCACATACACTTTGTCTCATGGTATTGACTGTAGTCTCCCAGAATGCAACAGCTCTCTTCCCACTTCCTCCCCATAATCCCCTTTTCCCTCTGTCCTTCTCTCTCATGACACATGCCCCCCGAGCTGTCTCCTATTCTCCTATGATTGTTCTCTCCAAGGAGTGTCTACCTAATGTAGATGTTCAGCTGATATGTCTGTCTTTTGTTTGGCTGGAAGCCACAGACTGGGTTCAATTCCAGACCTGAAGGGCAGCTAGGGACCATAGTCTCAGGGGTTCCACCAGGCTCTATCAGACCCACAAAACTGGTCCTTTTTTTTTTTTTTTCTCCTTATGATTTTAAATTTTGTTATACTTAGGCTTTATTCTTGATGGGAACAGATCACCAGATTTTTGTTTTTTTTTCCCTACTGGGCTACATGGTAGGTTTGAACCACCAACCTTTCAGTCAGCAGCATTGAGCCACCAAGACTCCTTAGAAGAATCATGTTGTTGTTGTTGTTACGTGCCGTCGAGTCAAACCCGACTCATAGCGACCCCTCCTTGGGTTTCCGAGGCAGTATCACTATGGAAGTAGGATTGCCCAACCTTCCTTCC
>NW_006921700.1:8834674-8863400 GCF_000298275.1 Orycteropus afer afer | reverse complement strand
CATAGTGCCTGAGGCATTTGACTGCTAACCAGAAGGCTGGCAGTTCAAACCCACCAGCCACTCCTTGGAAGGAAGGTTGGGCAATCTACTTCCATAGTGGTACTGCTTCAGAAACCCAAAGAGGGGCCTCTATGAGTTGGATTCGACTCAATGGCAGTGAGTTAGTTTTTTTGGTTTATAGTAGCTCTGGTGGCATAGTCGATAAGGCATTTAGCTTTAACCAGGTCAGTGGTTCAAACCCACCAGTCACTCCTCAGAAGGAAGATTGGGCAATCTACTTCCGTAGTGATACTGCTTTGGAAGTATTCAAGGAGTGGTCACTATGAGTCGAATCTGACTTGATGGCAGTGAGTTTTGTTTGTGAGTGGTAGAAGGAGCCCTGGTGGTGCTGTGATTAAGCACTCAGCTCTTCACTGAAAGGTTGGCTTTTTAAATCCATCATCCACTCCAAGGGAGACAGAGGTGACATTTTGCTTTGGTGAAGATTCTAGCCTTGGAAACCCCATGGAGCAGTGGTATTCTGTCCTATAGTGTCACTATGAGTAAGAATCGACTTGAGGGTAACAGATATTTTTGGTTAGGACTGTTAGAGGAGTCCCTAGGTGGTACAAATGGTTAAACAATTAGTGATTAGCTGAAAGGTGAGTGGATTTAACCCACCAACAGGCACCTTGAAAGACAGCCCTGGCGATCTGATTCCAAAAGGTCATAGCCTTGAAAACTTCATGGAGCAGTTCTACTCTGCACATTGGCTTCCCATGTGTTGGAATCATCTCCATGGCAACTGACAACAGGAGTGTTAGAGCACCTCTGGAGGCGGGATCAGAGGTACACAGCTTTGGATTACAGTTTGGTTCACCCTTCTGGAACCTCTTGCTTGCATCATTAGCATCTTGTGCACAGTGACTGAAGCAGGGGTGGGTAGAAGGAGCAGGGGAAGTGTTGAAGAAATGCCTGCAAGATGTCCACCTGCAGACGTCTAGAGAGACAGCACGTTTCATTCTTGATAAACTCTAGCAGAGAAGAGCAATCAGCTCAACGAGAGCTGGACAAATTAAATGGCTGAATATTATTTCAAAGGAGAGCTCGGGCAGCATCAGAAATTCCCCATCAGCTGTAATAACGCCAATTACATTGCCAATTGCAGATTCCGTCGTGATGTGTTTAGTGCAATCAGGAATCGGACTCTTGCAGGGGCCTGATGGGTTTTGTTTACTCTGAATGCACATTTGTAGAGAATCTTTTGCACCCAAAGGCTTAGAGCTCTGAATGTCCTTTTTGAGGTCCAGATTCACACACAGCTGAGGGGGATTATCTTTGCAATGGAGGCAGGGCCAGGCTGGGCCGTCTGGACCCAGTGCACTCTCACTGAAGAATGGTCTGGGATTGAAATATAAAGAGCACAGCTGGGCTGGACGGTTTTTAGTGAATGTGGTGTTCTCCAGAAAACCTCTCTGTAGATTAACCAGCCAGTTAATAAATATATATTTCTGATTACGAGCAAGGCTTCTTGGCATGGTGGAGTGTTGGACAGATCACCATTAAGCAGCAATAACAAACATGTAGCTTTGGGAGGAGAGAACTCGCCAAGAGTTCATTAAGCCTTAAATACTGACAAATGGAGGCGCAGGGGGCTTTCATTGTCTCCCTTTGAGAATCATTTGGTTGAATGTCAAACATACAGATCATTTCAAATATGATCATAAGACAGGGAGATACCCCTCCCCCTGCCCCATTTTAGCAGGAAAAATACCCTCCTCTCTATTTTAGCAGGGAAAATAAAATTTGGAGAGTGCACAGGAACATTCATTTTCTGTTTACATTGGGCTTCATAGAAATTAATGGGTGTGTGGCTCCAGCTACTTTGAGAAGGGAGCTGTGATTCTCCATTTACACTCCCAATTGAGGAAGACGCTAATCATGGGCATTTACTGAGCACTTGGGCCTGACTGACAGCTCGAGTGGAAGTGGATCTATGGCTGCTGGGGGTGCAGGCAAAGAGCCGAAGGCTGATTTGATTCCACTTGTGTTCAGCTGTCATCAGAGGCCAGAGCCTGGAGGAGAATGGGAAGCTATTCTCTTCCCTCTACTCTGTGACAAGCAACCTTTGTGTCTTAGTTTTTTTCAACCTGCCTCTTCCTTCTTGTGCCAATGATAAAGGCTGTTTCCCCTGTGGAAGAACGGATTCTCTTGAATTCAAAAGCAGCTGCCAGTGCCTCCAAATGAGTTGGTTTGTTTTGGACCCCAGGCTCCTTGACTCTCCAAACCCTCCCTCTCCCAGCTGCTGCTGAGGGTTCCCTGCCCACAAGACCAGCGTTCAGGCAAGCCCCATTTTAGACAGGAAGATAGATAAGGGATCATATGGGGGCACGGAGATGGTCACAGGGATATTGGGTTAGCATAGCAGTGCTTATGCTGTGGGCTTCAACAGCCTTGCAGACAATTCATGTGTGTGTATACATGTGCGTTTTTCCTAAAAGAAGTATTTCAACCAGTGCCTTTGGTTTGACACCAGCCTTTCTCCAGTCAGCAGCTGTTCAGATAACGTTCCTGGCTTTCAGATAAGAGGCAGAGCTTGTCTCCTGCACATCCTTGGGGACAAGCACAGCCCTTGGAAATCATGACATAACGTATGAAGCATTAAATGGAGGTAAGGGCATCAAATCATGCCACATGCTGTCAGTATCCATAGCTCCAGAGCTCCACAGTAAATGGCAGAGAGGGAGTGGCCATGTCTGGCCACGTCTGGCCTCCTCATTAATAGGAATCAGAAAACATTCAGTGGTCTCCTTGTCTATGGGGAGATCCATTTGGCCACATGTGAACTCAGATGACAAGGTCCAGTGGCCCAGCCCAGAGCAACAGCCCTGGCTCAGTGACACAGCTTCTATCACAAATAGGATGTTCTAGGCTATAATTCGTCAAAAACAATCTCAATGGGGTGTGATCATGTGTCTGCCCTCCTGAGATGGGGCCCAGCCTCAGCTGCACTGACGTAGGTCAGCCGTGAAAATAAACTCTCCCGAAGCAAATGCTCTTCCTCCGCCTTCCTCCACAGCTTCTTTTTTCTTTTTTTTTTTCAAATGCCATAAGCAATCCAGTGTTTTTAGAAACTTAGCTTTTGAGCCAATCAGTGATTCCACTTCCCTTAAATGTTCATCAGTCTAGGTTGTCTAATAACATATTAATTCAGCTGTATTAGGTACAGGGCCTTCTACCAAAAGCTATAGCCAGAGAAATTTAAAAAAAAAAAAAAAAAAAAATCTCTACATTCCATGCACTTATGGAATTAACAAGGCCACACACTCAACCCAGGTACAGGGTATGAAATAATGTTGCTCTTAGTTGCCATCAAATCGGACCCTGACTCATGGTGACCTTATTCATAAGGGAATGAAACACTGCCCAGTCCTGGTCATCCTCATGATTAATTGTATATTGGTCCATTGTGATCCATTGGGTCTTCATTGTCTGATTTTCAAAAGTAGATTGTCAGGGCTCTCTTCCTAGTCTGTCTTAGTCTGGAAGCTCCACTAAAAACTGTTTAGCATCAGAGCAACATGCAGGTCTCCACTCCAGTGGTGGCTGTGCATGAGGTGCATTCACTGGGATTTGAACAAGGGACTCCTGCATGGAAGATGAAAGTTCACCCACTGAACCACGTATTATGGTGGTGCAGTGTCTAAGGATTCAACTGCTAGCCAGAAAACTAGTAGTTCAAATCCACCAGCCACTCCTCGGAAGGAAGATTGGGTAATCTACTCCTATAGTGACACTGCCTCAGAAACCCAAGGAGGGGTCACTATGAGTTGGATCCCACTTGGTGGCAGTGAGGTTTTTTTTTTTCTTTTTTTTTTTTTGTATTATGAAATAATAAAAACAGCTTATATTTATGTAGCAGTTTTATACTTGGGGAGCACTTGTTTGGAGGTTCTAGTAGCAGGGCACGGCTACTCATATACTCTTAACTGAAGGGTGGTCCTCCACTGTCAGGGAAGGTTGTCCTTTTCAACTGAACACACAGCTTTGGGAGTGACATGCATGGAACAGTGAGGCAGGAAGGGGATGCCTAGCCAACCAGCTCAGATGAATCAGGCTTGGAAATCAGTATCATTACTGATGACAGGTGGATCGTGTCTGAAAGCAGAGAGTACCAGAAAGGTATTTACCTGTGTTTTATTGACTATGTAAAAGTATATGCCAAAGCATAACAAATTATGGATAACATTGAGAAGAACAGGAATTCCAGAACAATTAATTGTGTTCATGCAGAACCTATACATAGACCATTAGGCAGTCATTTGAATGGAACAGGGGGATACTGCATGGCTTAAAATCAGGAAAAGTGTGAGTCAGGATTGTATCCTTTCACCATATTTATTCAGTTGGTATGCTGAGCAAATTATCTGAGAAGCCAGAGTATATGAAGAAGACTGTGGCATCAGGATTGCAGGAAGACTCATTAACAACTTATGATATCCAGATGATACAGTCTTGCCTGGTGAAAGTGAAGATGACTTGAAGCACTTACTGATGAAGATTAAAGGCTACAGTCTTTAGTATGTATTACAGCTCAACATAAAGAAAACAAAATCCTTACAACTGGACCAATAAGCAGCATCATGATGAATGGAGAAAAGATTGAAGCTGTCAAAGATTTAATATCATTTGGATCCACAGTCAACACCAATGAAAGCAGCAGTCAAGAAATCAGACGTCATATTTCATTGAGCAAATTTGCCCTGAAAGACCTCTTTAAAGTGCTAAAAAAGCAAAGATGTCACCTTGAGGACTAAGGTACACCTGACTCAAGTCACAGTTTTTTCAGTTGCCTCATATGCCTGTGAAAGCTGGACAATGAATGAGGAAGACTGAAGAATAATTGATACATTTGAACTATGATGTTGGCAAAGAGTATCGAATATACCATTGATTGCCATAAAAATAGACACATCTGTCTTTTGAAAAAGTACAGCTGGAATGTTCCTTATAAACAAGGATAGTGGCACTTTGTCTCATGTACTTCGGACATGCTATTAAGAGGGACCAGTCACTGAAACAGATCATGCTTGGTAAAGTGGAGGTTCAGCAAAAAAAGAGGAAGACCTTCAAGAAGATGGATTGGCACACTGACTGCAGCAGTGCTGTCAAACATGGCAAGGACTGTGAGGGTGACACGGGATTGGACAGTGTTCTCCCTGGGAGTCAGGACTGACTGGACAGCACTTAGCAACAACCTAGTTGGTGAACACTGAAATATGCATAATAGGCAAAGGTAATAAGTTCCATTTTACAAAAGAATTGAAGACTGGGGCAGATTGAGTGATTTGCTCAAAATCCTCTGTGGTGAAGTGGTAAGTAACTGAATAGGAATCCAAACCAAGGCCTTCACACTCTAGGGCCCTTTTTCCCTTTTGCACTGTGGTCTCTGGTTCACAGATGTAAGAGGACAGAATAGCCAGTGTTGCACACTAGTGGCATGTCTATGTATTTCTGGTTTGTATGTAGAAGAGATTTGAAATTTATAGGAAATTAATTACCCCCTAAAGAAAAGGTAGAACCAAAGATAATTGGTTAAACACGTTGCTAGTTTGTTTAGGAAGAATTTCCCAGTGGTGGAATGACCTTTCTTCCATGTGCCTAGTTAGTGCCTGAACTCTAGAGACTCCAAGGTGGCATCTGTAGGAAGACTGCACCCACATACTTATAAATGAGATGTTGTCACTTTAACTAAAGGTAGATAAAGCTAGCCATCATAGATTCTCATAGTATTGGAGTAGTTTCTAGACTAAGAACTACCATTAGTTAACTGACTCCAGACAATTTCCTTTGCAAACATAGCTCTCAGTTTTCTCATCTATAAAATAAAGAGGATGACTTTGTCCAGAGTTTTCTAAACTTTACTCTGTGAAATTTTTTAATGTTTCTTAAAGAAACACATAGTGATTAAGTAGGTTTGGCCAATGCAATTGAACAAATAAACACTATTGAACATTGTTAATAGTCTCCAAGCTCTTAAAAAGTAAGTGAGGACATGAATTCCATGAAAAGGACTTCTTAGATCATAGAATCCTTTTTACACAGTATACTGGTTTAAATATAGATGTAATATTATGTAGAACAAGGAGCCCTGGTGGCTGAGTGCTTAAGGACTTGTATGCTCACTAAGGTTGGTGAGAAAGATGTAGCATTTCACTTCCATAAAGATTACAGCCTTGGGAAACTCATGGGGCAGTTCAATCTGTCCTCCATAGTTGCTGGGAGTTGGAATTGACTTGACAGCAGTGAGTAGTTCTGCAGGACAGCCTCCGAATTACACTACATACACTACATACATTACATACAACTTTTGTTGTTGTTATGTACCGTCAAGTCAGACCCGACTCATAGCGACCCCTCCTTGGGTTTCTGAGGCAGTATCACTATGGAAGTAGCTTGCCCAATTTTCCTTGCAAGGAGTGGTTGGTGGGTTTGAACCACCAGCCTTTTGGTTAACAGTCCTAGTGCCTTAGGCACTATGCCACCAGAGCTCCTTCATATTCAACTAAGGTTTTCTTATTTGAACATGTTCTAATTTCTACTTGTTGGCAACATAGCAACATTGTAACTGATCTCCTGGACTATGAAGCTGATAGGATTAAAAAGCTAACCCATGTGGCATTGCCCTTTGTGTATTTTGGGGACTCAAGAAGCTAAAAATCACCAAATGGCTGAAACCTTAGACCTCAGAGAGTAAACATTCCACAACTGATATGCAGGGTCACTGACAAGCTGAGCACAGGTGGGCCAGGAGGTTTTGGCAGAAGAGGCTTTGTGGGTGCCAGCCCTGGACCATGTGTAGGCAGCGAGAAACATGTTCTCAGGTTGAGTTCTGCAGCTTCACGTGTGCCTTTTTCAGAAGGAAAACCAGGGTGACTTGCCCTTTAAAAGTCACCTCAGTCCTGCTAATCCTTTGCATTGTCCTTATTTGACTCTTATATTCAGTGCAGTTCATTCCTGTAAGTAGTGTGCTCCTTTGGCATGCTCCAAACTGTGTGCTACAGTGCAGTTCATTCCTGTAAGTAGTGTGCTCCTTTGGCATGCTCCAAACTGTGTGCTACATCCCTGCCCTGTTGCAATTTATACTTGGAATGTTTGAGGGGAAGAAAAGTCTTGTACATGGAAAAATTAAAGAAAAATCTTGAACAAGTCTCTGAGCATAATAATAATGAGTTTGGAGAGATCACAGAAGCGACTAAACCTAGTGGCCAGTGTGTCCCTACTGATTGATGTATGTCTCAGTTCTTTCATGTACTAGATGTGGGGTGTGTACTTGAATGACGCTTAAGAAACCTTGCATTCCATCTCATTCCACTCCATTCTTGTAGAGGTAAGACTTCCAGAAACTGGGAAGAGTATGCTGATGTAGTTAGTTGCTGCCAAGTCGATTTTGACTCATGGCAACCCCATGTGTGTGGTGTAGACCTGCCCTGTATGTTTTTCCAAGTTGTGACCTTTCGGAAGCAGACTGCCAGGCCTGTGTTCTAAGGCTCCTCTGGATGGATTCAAATTGCTAACCTTTCAGCTACTAGTCAAGCATTTAACCCTTGGTGCCACTCAGGGACTCCTGTAAAGAGTATAAACAAAGGTTTTCATGAGCAGGCATAGTTCCATAGCTCAGTGCTCAGGGCTTTGACTACTTAAATCTTTACTCTTTCCAAGAAGTTTCCCAGCCCACTTGGATCAAACCTTATTAAACCTTTCAGTTTTTGATAACTGCATATTTTTCCCCTAGCTGGATTATATATTTTTACATTCATATGTAGAATTGGCTTTAATTTAAAATTTAAAAAGGGATGTTTAGAATCTGTAATCCTGAGGTCTACACTGATACCTTCTGGAGGAAGGGCTCTGTCACTCCTCAGGCATATTCAATTTTCCTTAAACTGCAGCACTCATCAGAAATCTGGAGAAAACCTTATCTTTAGGAGGTTCATTAGTTTAGCAACTACTTCTTCTTTTGAAAGATTACTGGACAATATATTTTATTATTGATATTAATTAAAATGAAGCCAACCATTCTATTTGATGTCACATATATATGAGAACATTCCAAAGCTCCCAAAGAACTTCCCATTGAGCACCTGTGAAGTCAACTTTTAGTTCCTGATGAAGGGTCTACTTACACTAAATTTAGCAGAGCCTGCTCTCTGTAGGCTCTCAGGAACACTTACTGGCTGAGTGAAGGAGTGAATTGGAGAATGAGTGAACAATCACCATGTGGTAGTTGGAAGAATTTGGACTTTGGTTTTAGAAGAAATTGATCTGAATTTTTGTTCTTCTTCTTAGTAAGTGTATGACCTTGAGAAAATTATTTAGCTTCAACTTTCTCATTTGTCAAATGGAGACACTAGTATGTCTCATTTGTCAAGTAGGGACCTTTGAATATTATTGGAAGGATTGTTGTTGTTGTTGTTATGTGCCGTCGAGTCGGCCCCGACTCATAGCGACCCCTCCTTGGGTTTCCGAGGCAGTATCACTACGGAAGTAGGATTGCCCAACCTTCCTTCCGAGGAGTGGCTGGTGGGTTTGAACCGCCAGCCGTCTGGTTAGCAGGCAAGTGTCTTAGCCACTATGCTACCAGAGCTCCCATTGGAAGGATTAGAGGTGATTAATATAAAGTTCCCAGTACAAAGGAGATGTCTAGTAGAAGAAGGCATTGCTCTTCACATAACTCATACTGTGCCTTGCACCTAGTGGGCCTTCAGAAAGTATTTGATGACTGAATCTAGCCTAGTACCATTCATCTTGAGGCTATGTATCACTTACGTGCAAAAATTATACCTATCTTATCTACTGGGCTTCTGTTCTCTTCTGGTGAAGTCCCGACTCACCTGGTTGACACAGCATTCCAGCCAATCAGATGTCTCTCTGGCTATTCTGAGCATGAACAGGATAACCTGGGAGTTCTCTTCTTCATATGACTGGGTCTTCTATTTAGTTCTGGTAATGAGATGACAGAACAAAAGGCTTTTTCCTTTTCTCAACTTGAACTTGAAGAGTAGAATAATAGGAGAGAATGTGCAAAGGCTGAGGCCAAGGGCGTGACACATTTTTCTATCAAGATAGAAGCAAAGAGTGGCTAGGATCAGTTATTCTAGAGTGGGAACTCTGAATGGGTAGAATTCTTGGACCACTGATAATAGGAGAAAGCTCAGGAAGAAAGTACAGTGAGCCAATAGCCATCTGTGTCCAGGATGTCTGATCCCATCCAAGCAGGGACAGGACAGGAAGAAGTCAAAGACCTAAACAGAGGTGGTCAAACTACAATCAAGTAGAGGGTTGGCAGCAGAATTTCCAGTTGCAAATACCAGGAACCCAGACTCCAAAGCACTACCCTTACTAGCAGGAAGAAGATCAAGTACTGAGGTATAATGGAGCAGAGTCAAACTAGAGAGGATCTAGAACAACAAACAAAGAAAATTACTTTTTAAGCTCAAAGAACAAACTTAACACACACAGCAGTAGTTAGTTTCGATTCCAGATGAAACACACCCCAAACTTTTCCTAGGTGGAGTAGTCTGGCCCTACTCTCTTTCAGGGAAGATGATCAACTTCTACACTAAGCACCCATTGAGTAGAGTTGCAAAGGAAAAAGCAGCAGCCATGCACTGCAGTTGAAGAGAACTAATGCTAATAAAACTCGAAAGCCAGTTAAGAAAGTGCATTCCTAGCATCTAGACATATGCTACAGATAGGTCATTTTTAGAGCACACTCAAGATTTTTTCAGGTCAGTGCCTGGAGGAGCCTTTATACAGGATCCCAAGAAATAGTGTTTCGAAGCTGATACTGCCCACTCTATTCTTTAGGTAAAAAGCTCAAGCCTTATGAGTTGAATTGGTACCAAAACGTATAGGCTTACCGTTTGGTGCAAAAAAAAAAAAAAAAGTTATATAGCAGATTATGGAGCTTTGTGTTTTTATTAAAACAGTGACAATCAGCCTGTTCATTTCCCCAGATGTACCTTGTTTACTCAAGGCCTAATACCTTTCTATTATGTTTATCCTTTTTTTATGGACTAACAGGAACAGACTATCATTGACATGGCCGCTAAAGATTAGTAACATTGACATTTTACCCAGTGGTTTGGGGCATGGAAACAGATTGAGAATAAATTGGAGGTCCAAGAAGAAAGAACAAAGAAAGAGGGTCTGTAGAATGTTAACAGCCAGTTCTTCCAGGGTGCCAAGCCAGCCGACTGCTTTAGTTTCAAGGCATTCTTGAGGACTAGAGAGAGAGATTGATTTATGTCTTAAATGGTGCCCACCTATTCTCACCCAAAATTGTAAAATGTAGTTTCAAAAAGCAACATAACCTGCCACTCACCAGCAAAAGGAAGCTTCTTCTTTCAGACACTTCTTTGTTCTGGAAGAGTAACAACAAACTGACTTTTTTTTCTGTCTCTTCTTTGCTTAGAGGCCGTAATTGACTTGGAAGTTGAATATCTTCCTGAAATTTTTTTTTTCTCTCTCCTCGTATTATTGTAAACTCACTCACACCTCCTTTTTTTCCCCCTTCAGCATTTCAAAACAGAGCTAAATAATTTTGCTGATGCTTTTAGGATTCCTATGAGTCTTTCATTAATCTCCAGGGACATTGGGCTTCTGTGGCTTTAAAAACATTCCATTTTCTTGCCAAACTAGGAAGAGAAGAATTAAATGAGAACATTAGTTACCTGTGTTCTGAAAAATCCATTCTTCCTTTAAAATTTTAAGAGCTATCATCAGAGCCTTAATTTATCCTTCCTACCCAAGCATACCCCATAAACAGAAAGCAACCAGAAGATTTGATCAATTAACTTAGACTATTTCAATTCACTGAGAGGTTCAGTTTGGCCCCAATTGTGTGATGCCTGCACACTGGGGTCATAAAATAAACCATCTGTAGTTACTCAAGATATCTTCTGCTCTAGAGACCACAGAGCTTACTAAGGGGGTATAACAGTGTCTCCCAGATGTGAATTGCAGTGACCATCCCCTTAAGAGAGCTGACATCAAGACCCACATTTGCTGGAGTCTGTTGCAGGCTGCTTCAGGGATGTAACCAGATGCTAAATTGAATTGTTGAGGCCTTTGAGATATAATTAACCCAGATCAGCTTTCTTGTTAATATCTATCCGCACATAGACGGGACTGTAAAAGTTATGGTAATTTTTACTACCAGTTGCCTTTGAGTGGATTCAGACTCATGGTGACTCAGTGTGTGTAAGAGTGTAATTGTGCTCCACAGGATTTTCAATGAATGAGTTTTCAGAAGGAGATCACCAGCCTTTCATCTGGGATGGCTTTGGGTGGACTCAAACTTCCAACCTTCCGCTTAGCAGCTGAACACATTGACCCTTTGCACTACCCAGGGACATGGTACATGTAGATGTTGATAGTTCATTGATATCTAGCCTCATTTCTTTTTTTCTTTTTTTTTTTTTAACTTGTTTTATTGTGATTTGGGTGAAAGTTTACAGAGCAAATTCATTTGCCATACAGGAGTTCATATACATCTTGTTTCGGGACATTGACTGCGATTCCCCACCATGAAATAGTTCTCTTCCCACTTCCTCCCTGTAGTTACCTCTTCCCTGTGTCCTTCCCTCCCATGCACTCCTACACCCTGAGCTGTCTCCCTGTGCAAATACTGCCCTTCTGTTCTCCTATGACTGATTGCTCCAAGGCGTGTATCTATCTGATGTAAATGTTCACCTCATATGCCTGTCCATTGTTTGGCTAGAAGCCACAGGAGTGAGCTCAGTTCTAGACTTGAAGGATGACTAGGGGCCGTACTCTCAGAGATTTCACCAGGCTGTATCAGACGAGTAAACCTGTTTTTTTTTTTAAATGATTTTGAGTTTTGTTCCACATTGTTCTTCCACTTTCCGGGTCCTCCTACACCGATCCTCCTCTGAGTATTTGACAGTGGTAGCCAGGCATCATGTATTTCTGGTCTTGTGGTCATATAGGGTGAGGATTGTATAGGTCTACTAGTCTACTAGTCCCTTGGACTAATTATTTCCATATGTCTATGTGTCTTTGGTTTTCTTAATTCTTTGGTCTGGATGAGGAGAGACCCATCATTATGTCTAGATGGCCACTAACAAGCTTTTAAGACCCCAGTCGCTATTCACCAAAGTAAGATGTAGAACAAAGTTTTTGTGTGGTATGTTATGCTATTTGAGCGTGATGTCCCCTGCAACCATGATCCCAACCCCACAGGTCCAACTACTCACTCCCTTAGGGTAGCTGACTGTTGCCAAGAAGCCACCACAACCTTGTCATTTTTTAGCTCTACTCTACACCCGGACATCCTTACAGTGCATACAAATTCACAAGTAAAAACATTGTCTGCCAACCCTGTATGCTGTCACAGGCACACTCCCTTCTGCCTAGACATGCCTGACCATTCAGCCTGTCTACCTATCTGTCCACCTTCAATCAATACTTGTCATCACTGACAATACAGTACTTTACATACAAAAGGGTTCATCTTTTGTCTGTACCTCCCGTGTATGTCTTCCTCTTCCTCAGTGCCACCATGTTGATAACTCACTTTTGGTACATTGCCCTTCCCATCACCCAGAGCAATATTTTTCTATACCTATCTAGCACTGTTCCTTCCCTTTCCATCCCATCCCTAGAACCAACAGAGAAAGTTTCCTTCCATATATAAACCTTTCCTTGACTTTTTACAATATTGAAGTAATATTATATCTGTCCTTCTGTGATTGACTTATTTCCTTCAGCATAATGTCCTCCAAGTTCATCCACATTGTGTGATATTTTGCAAGTTCTACATTATTCTTTAGTGTTGCATAGTATCCTGTTGTGTGTATGTACCATAGTTTGGTTATCCATTCTTCTGTTGACAGGTACTTAGGTTGTTTCCATGTCTTTGCTATTGTGAGTAGTGCTGTGATGAACATGGGTGTGCATATATCAGTTCTTGTCCTGTCTAGCCCCATTTCTAAAATAATTGACAAACAAAAGTTCTGAAATTCTTATTTCTTCAAGCATTTTCTCTCCTCTCTGCCAAAATTTAATAGAGAGTTTGTGTTTTTTATGTTCTTACTGTAGCAGTGGTGAATCTATGTGAAAAGCAGAAGAACATCTTTGTAAAACAGGCAGGCTGTTAATCATATATGCTACTAGATCCATAGACTTTGTTGTTTTTTCTCCATCTAAAAAGTTATGCTTTTTTTTTTTTTTTTTTTTGCCACCTAGTAGAGAAACTAATGCATTGGTAGATGGGAAAATATCTTCTACAGGAATCGTCTTAGATCCAAAATGGTACATACAGAGATTGTAGATACTAGTAAAATGGTATATCATCAAGTTATCATTAGGACAAATATTCCCATTTGTCTCTAATTCTTTAATTCACAAAGTATCCTAAGCCAGAAGTTGGCAGAAGAAAGGTGATAGGGTGACCTAAAGAGTCACCTTTGCCTAAAAAGTTAGGTTGTGTAGGTATTGCCTAAAAAGTAATTTACTAACGATTGCTACATTTTATTTGCCTCATCAGGGCAGCTACTGTCATCCATGTTTTCACTCTAAAGAACTGAAAATTGGGAGGTGAAATGATTTGCCCATGCTCCCAGTGTTAGTGTGGCAGTACTGGCTTGGAGCTTCTATGGGTCTTCTGATTAGTGCAGTGTTCTTGGCAAATAAAAACTAAAACCTTTGATAAGAAGGAGAGGTACATCAGCAAAAATGGAATAAGACAGCACTGTAAATAATTTTATAACTCTGTGCAACAATTAGGTACTTGGCGGCTAACTGGAAGGTTGGCAGTTTCAATCCACTCATAGAGGCTCCATGGTGGAAGGACCTGGAGAGATCTGTAAAGATTACAGCCTAGAAAATACTGTGACAGTTCTACTCTGTCACATAGCATCACAATGAGTCAAAAACAACTTGACAGCACCTAACAACAAAATATTTGATTTGGGCTCTGAACTAGTTTTAACCAGTTCAGTCATGACTAACTCAATGAAATCAGAACAGACCCAAATATTTAAAATTGGGGGAAGTGGAATGAGAAGCAGAATGGGAAAATTTACTAGTTGAAGCCCTGGGATAAGAGACTGAGAAGAGGCATAGTGAGCCTATTCAAGAGCTTGATGCAGGAAATTGGATTATTGCCAGGACTATGGAAAGCAATATATATTCAAAGAAGCATGGTTGGCCACCATCTTTGAGCAAGGCACCATTGTTTCTGACTCTGCTGGCCAAGAGACTTGGTCTCTATGCAACATGCACACTGCCCTTGTTTTCTAAGAGAGAGAGAAAGTTTATACCAGGGTACCGACTGGTAATTTTTCCTGTTCTGGTACATCCATACTTTACAAATTCAGGTCTATTCCAGTTTTGCTTTGTCAACTGTGACTGAACCAGGAAGAACCAGTTTGATTTAATCATGCATTCAATTAGCAAAATTTGTTAAGCACCTACTGTGTGTAAGGCATTGCAGTTGCTTAGATTTGAGACTATTGAAGGCAGACTTGTTTGAGAATTGGACCTTCAATTGAATAGAGCCTTTATTTATTTATTTTCTCTCAGATTTCACTCTCAGGTATAAGGGTTCACTCAGTTCCAACCTATTTTCTTTACAGATGTGTGCATCACCTTATACTATATGGAATACACAGATGTTTATCGTGATACAAGGTGTACTGAGGCAAGGAAAAATAAGTTGGATTTTGAAGCTGGAGTAAGATTTTGATGGTTAAGGGAGAGTGAACTGAGGAGGAGAGAACTTAACAACACATGTGTATTAAGTGGCTACCCTGAGCCAGACACAATTTTCCAACTCTAGTTCGAACCTTGGTCTCCAGGCTTATTCTAGGGACAGAGATAGACACCAAACAAGTAAGCACACTTATATATACATAGTTTTAATTATACTACTTCTTAATGTGCACACTATCTTTTTATTTTTTTTTTCCTTTTAATCCTCTCTCCTCTAATTGTCTTCTTCCTCCTCCTCCAGATATCTCTGAACATGGGGCAGGAGTGGGGTAGATTGGCTTCATTATAATCCAACGTCAGCCTGAGTGGAAGTCATATAAGGGGACTTTGCTTCAGCAACAGCTTCTAAAGTCATCATAAGTGGGTCTGTTGTACCAAAGTGAGCCAGGGTTACTGTGACCATGCAGTTAATGCAGGCTGCAGGTATCCTATTCCTGAGTAAAACGATGTGTTTGTGACCTGCATGATCCCAATTGGCTGTAAATACTGATCAGATTTCCTGGACTATTGCTCAGGCTTCCATTTTTTCCTTTCCCAGTTTACCTGACTGATTCTAAGTCCTATGTGAGAAGTGCCGAGTGATCTTGGTTTCTTTGTAACAGAGGCATTTTTTATTTCCTTTTGGTCATGTGTCTTTGAATGGATTTTGTCTTAGACATCTTGACAAAGAAACTGTAAAAGACATTATTTTTGAACATTTGAACATTGCTTTTCATTTTCTCAAAGGAGTTTGCACATGATCGACAGACATATTAATCAAACCCACCTACGAGATGAGAAACCCATACTCAAAGCTGAGAGGGGGAGGAGCCCTGGTACTCCAGTGTGAGAAGAAACAGCAGAAATTAAGCTCAAATGCCTTATAAAAAGAATCCTGAATAATCCTTTTGCAGTCAAACATTTTGACAGTTTTTAGGCATGAGAAGGGAGTGTGGAGTTTACACGGAGCCCAAATTATCTCCAAATTGTTTGTTTGGTTTTAAAGGACTGAAAGAAAAGAAAACAAAGCAAAAATAAAACTACACTGTAGACAGAAAAAATGTCCCATTGTCCAAAGACATAGCTGGTTTTTCTGTGGAAAATTATGGCTGCCCACGTTTTCCTTTAATTGAGCATTAGTGCTAAGGCATTTGACTGCTAACCAGAAGGCTGGCAGTTCAAACCCACCAGCCACTCTTGGGAAGGAAGATTGGGCAATCTACTTCTGTAGTGATGTTGTTGTTGTTATGTGTTGTTGAGTTGAACCTGACTCATAGCGACCCCTCCTTGGGTATCACTACGGAAGTAGATTGCCCCATCTTCTTTCTGAGGAGTGGCTGGTAGGTTTGAACCGCCAGCCTTCTGGTTAGCAGTCAAGTGCCTTCAGCACTACGCTACCAGAGCTCCATAGTGATACTACCTCAGAAACCCAAGGAGGGGTCGCTGTGAGTCGGGTCGGACTCGATGGCAAACAACAACAACAACAACAACACATATAGGAATTAAGAATGGGAAGCAAAATGCCTTCAGGAAGACTTGCACAGACTTTCTAGATGGTGCAGACAGATGCAGCCAACATTTAAATAATGTCACCTTGCCTATGTGCATGGCTTTGGGCCTATTAAAGAACATTTATTTGTATCATTGTGTAGAATTTTAACTCTGAAGAAGACTCTACTGGCTTTGGCCTTGCTACCGATTCAAGAATTCAATTAGGCATATGTATGAGGTCATCTCATTGCTACTTGAATGTTTCCAGAGATGGAGAGTTTACTGGTTATTGAATTCATAACCAGTGAATGGGTCCCACCATGGGAAAGAAACCTACACTGGGATGAGGAAAGAGCTCTTATCTAGTGGTCAGGGCACCGAGGGCGTATCACCGTTGTACACCAATTAGGTAGGAGAAGGTAGGCTCAAGCAACTTATTTTGTGCCTGGACAGCTCATATTGTTTGGAAATGGTTCTCTATATAGTGTTCAATTCGATTTCACTGAAACTTCTATCTATACACAATAATTTTCTTCCTCACACACACAATAATTTTTCAAATATTTGAAAGTAGTTATCAGGGCTTCCCTAAATCTTCCCGTCTTCACACTGCCTACCTCATGTTTTCTCACTCAAGGTATGTCCTCCCCAGTTGTGTTCACATTTGCCTAGAATAGACCCTCCTAGTAGTGTAGTGCTTAAATGCTCAGCTGCTAACTGAAAGGTCACTGGTTTGAACATACCAGCTGCTCCACAGAAGAAGGGCAGTCTGGTTCCATAAAGATTACAGCCTTGGAAACCTTACAGAGCAGTTTTGCTCTGTCCTGTAGGGTCACTGTGAGTCAGAATCAACTTGACAGCAGTGGGTTTCTAAGGGGCCCTGGTGGTACAGTGGTTAAGAGCTTGGTTGCTATCAGAAAGACTGGCAGGTAAGACCCACCAGCTGCTCTGCAGGAAAAAGATGTGACAGTCCATTTGTTTAAAGATTTACAGCCTTGGAAACCCTATGGGGCAGTTCTATTCTGACCTGTAGGATCACTATGAGTCGGTGGCATTAACTCCATGGCAATGGGTTCTGTTTTATTACTGTTTCTGTGTCCCTAAGCAAGACCTTGAGACCCTATTCTCAATGTGCTTTGACCAGTGTGGTGTGAAGGTTAGCAGTCTTCATTTGAATTGTCTACTTCAACTCCACCCATCTATTTTAGCAGCCCTTGCTAACTCAAGAGTAGAATATTCTCAGTCCTTTGCTGAGAACTGCTTTGAGTAATTTCTCTCTATTGAATTCCTTACCATTTCCTTAAAAAACAACACACAGACACCTAAGTGAAAGGTTTGGGTGGTTAAAGCAGAGACTGTCACCTCAATTTTAAAAAAATATTAACTAAGATTTACTGACCATTTACTAACGACCAGGAACTGGCACTGTTCCAATTCCATTCCCTACATTAACTCATCAAATCCTCATGATAATCTGTGGAAATCGCTTCTCTGGCTGCCCTATTTGAAAGGAGGTGGAAAGTGAAGCATGGAGAGGTTCAGTATCTTGCCCACATTCACACAACTTGTTACTGGAGGAGGTGATTCAACCACAGGCTGTCTGGCCTAGAGCCTTCATTCTCCTTCTAGTTGATGCTCACTGGTGATACACCCTCAGTCCCCTGATGGATAGATCAGAGTTCTTTCCTCACCCCAGTGTGGGCTTTTTTCCCCATAATGGGACCCATAACTGGTTATGAATTCAATTTAATGGGTTACTATTAGCAGAAGGGAGAGAAGGAAGAAGGGAGGAAGGAGAGCAAAGGAAGGACAGTAGTAGGGAGGAGAGAGAGAGACAGTGATAGAAACAGAGACAGAAGAGAATGTATCAAAATACACGATATATAAAACCAAACTCACTGGTATCCAGTCAGTTCTGACTTATAGTGACTCCCACTGGGTTTCTAAGATTGTAAGTCTTTACGGAAGCAGACTGCGTCATCTTTCTTCTGCAGAGCTGCTGGTGGGTTTGAACCACTGACCTTTTGGTGAGCAGCCAAATGCCTTAACCACTATACCACCAGAGCTCCTTATGTAATAAGTCTAAATTCTGTCTCATGAAACACTTTTACTGTGTGCAAAACACACACACAAATGCATGCTGATACATTTGCCCAGAGTTAAGATGGAAAATGGTTTTCTTAGACTTTCTTACGGTCAAAACAGTTTGAGGGTTGCTGTCTTATATATTGAATAGGCCAGGCAGGAGATTGCCCACACCAGGGGTTTTCCCCATACATCTTAGTTTTTGATCTCCACTCTTGATCTTTGGCCAGTGAAAACATAACTTGCAACTAAGCAGAGAGTTTGAGCAGAGAAACTGAGAGAGGAGAGATAATGGAGAGCTGAAATAAAAAAAATAAAAAGCTGTTCCTATTGCAATTGAGTTTCTGTTCAACAGCCTCATAGATTCCTAACTCATCACCTCCAGCAAGTCATTCTCTGTCTCTCCAAGCTGTTTGCCAGAACCATTTAGCAAATTCAGGAAATGATACTCTTTTTTCTTAGTGAAGTTCAGCAAAACGACTTCAGTTTAGCCAGCCATGCAGGAAGTACTTGTAAATATAAATGTGTTTTACATATTCCTCCCAGAGGAGAATCACAGTTGGACTGCTTAGTGAACAGGGAATGTCTGGACTTGGATTCCTGGTGATCTTACTTGGATCATTTTTGTCTTGCTACCTACCCCTCAGTGTGGCAGTGTCCTTAATTGACATAGTAATACTGAGCTTGTTGGATTGTCATGAAGTTTAATTTGTATGCTTAAAAGAGGCCCCTGGTGCTCAGATAAAAAGCATCGCATAAGGAAGAAAAGGAAATGATTATGCTGATTAATTATAGGTATCTAGAATTTCCCAGTTATGACCACGACGATAGATAGATCATAGACTGACATGTAGCAACTGTCCTTGGTTATTTCCAGTCATCTTAGGCATTTGGTAAAGTGCATTCTCTTATTTCACTCATTTAAGTTGCACATGAGAATAAAGCAAGTACACTGTAAAAATTCTTCAGGATTCAAAAAGTGACCATCAAGAGAATCCAAATGGATTCTAGCCATTAAGAACAGAAAATCATTTAGGCCCAAATCACTGTTGAAAACATAACTGGAAAACTGGTTTCACAGCAATACTGTGCATGAATTTGTCTTTAACACGTTCTTGAGAATTTTGAAAACTTAAGGCTAGCAGAAAGTGCCATGATTTTCAATCTATTCTTTTCTGAGTGTGGGGTCCTCAAATATAGTTAGATATTCAAAGTGTGTTAAGTCTTCTCTGTTGGGTGATTACGTTTGGGTTACAAAATGGCAGTAACCTTGGACAGGGAAATGGCTGTGCAGGTGGCACAGCAAGTTGTCAGAGCAGGTAGCTGGACTCACAGATGAGTGCTCTTTCCACAACCCCATGCTGCCTCCCAGTGGGAAGGTGGCAATGGTGTTAGGATGAAATCTCTTCCGAGATTGTTTTTCTTCCAATAGGACACGTGGCTAAGAATTTTAGGATGACTTAGTAAACTTAAGAACATAGTGTTTAGCATATAATTTGAGGACTAAGTGACTTCTCAAGGAAACGAAAATATTTAATTTAATTTATTTTATCCAAAGCGTTCCTTTTAAGCTATTCATGAATCAAACCAAAACCAAACTCACTGCCACTGAGTTGATTTCTCTTCATAGTGACCTCCATTGGGTTTCCAAGGCTGTAAATCTTTAGGGAAGCAGACTGCCTCATCTTTCTTCCACAGAGCAGCTGGTGGGTTTGAACAACTGATCTTTTGGTTAGCAGCTATATGCCTTAATCTCTACATCACCAGAGCACCTTATTCATGAACGAGAAGAGAAATTCAAAGACCTTCTTAGAGGACATTTTAGGTAGTACTTAGCATAATGGTAGAGTAAAAACCCCTTCCCCATCCCTCCCTACCCATCCCCTACTCATCCCACCATCCCTACACTAGTGAAAGGGCTGAGAAGGAATATACACTTACATGAGGTTCCTGGGTATTACATTGCTGTAACATTTGATCCTCTTAACCTCAGTGAGTGTTATTTAATTTACTGATTACTCCTGGCATGAGTGAAAGAAAGGGTGTGGAGGGTGGCATGGAGGAGGTGGTAGGGAACAGCTCTCAACACATAGACTCTTTGAACTGAATTTGGAAGATGTCTTGTAGGCCCATGGCTCTGACATCCCATCTAATGAAGAATGCTCTCTGACAAAAGATAGTCTTCCTTGTCTAAAACTTCCAGAAGTTCCTCCCATTTCTGAACAGCTCTGATTTTCAGACATTTTATATGTAGCTGAAATCTCTTTGGAACTTTCACCCATTAGCCCATTCCTGCCTACTGGAACTACATGCATACAATATAAATCAAATCCTTTTCCATGCTTTGAAGAGAATCCTTGATATATTTGAAAACAGCCATCATCCCTGATCCTCCCCACTCCAGATATACAAGTATTTGGTTCTCCAGGCGCAATGCCCACGTTCTTCCTCAGGATGTGATAATGTTTTCAGTCACCACCCTTATTTGTGTTATTTTTCATCTGCTCCTGTTTGTCAGTGTCCCTCTTCCTCAACACTCTTTGGTTACAGATATTTAAGCAGCTATCAATCCGCACAACTGCACCATCACACACACACAAGGTTCTATCAAAACTGTGAGGCTTTATCGGCAATGTTTACCCAGCTGTCGCCCAGAGCATGTTGGCTCACTCCTGTTGGGACTTTGCTTCACTTCTGGCTGGGCAGCTGTGCGCTCCTTACTTTTAATTGTCTGCTTGTTGGAGAAAAGTACTTGAGAAATTGTGATTGTGTTTGAGCTCTAGAATTGCCTCATTCCCTTGTTTTTAAGTTCTGCAACATCCAGTTGGAGCTAATAAAACTCAGATTGTTAATATATAGCCCACCGTCCCTGGCCATGAAACTCACCTTGGGCTGCTTCCCCACCCCATATCATATGCTAAAATTTTGGGGCCTTGCTATATTTAAGGGGGAAAAAAATCTGTGTCTTACTGTTTATTAAATAGGGTGACCATCTAAAGCTTTTGTAAAGACAATATGGTGCTTCTGTTGATCCATGTGAGTTGAACATATGGAGGTTCTGAGGGGAAAAAAAAAAGGCTGCCCTATTTAGCATCCCTGGGCTGATGAGAAGGTGTGTTACAAATCTGAATTCCTCCCAGCATGAGGTCTGGGACACATGGGCACATTTTATTGATGAGTTCCTCGAATCAAGTAGGGCCCATCATCTCATACTAGTTTAGAACATTAATTGAGTTGTGTGAGAAACACTGCAGGTGCATCTGTGAGAAGAGAGAAAATGAGGAAATACTGTGCCTGTTCTCAGAGACTAAGTGAATAGAGAAAGAGAAGGCCCTGTGTCACTGGCAACTGATAAACAAGAGCAGAGTATGGAGTGTTAAAATAAGACCATCTTTTTAGATGCAGGTAGTGGGAGATGCTTCTGAAAGATGACAGTGAACTTCTGAGCTGTGAGCTTTTCTTCTTCATTTCAGTGACTACGTTCACAGAACAATAAATCGGACCATGGCCTGAGAAGGGATTTTCGTTCACCTCTGGATGTTGAATTAACATAATTTGGATGTAAATATATGGAGATTTCCAGGATCTATCCAATTATTCAGACAATAATTCAGAATATTTTAAGTAAAGATTGGCGCAGAAAACTGGAGGGTATGGTTATAGCCATAGTGGCTGTATTTCTGAAGAGCAGATATTCTGGCTGTAAATTCAGGTGAACCACTTACTCAGGGTACTTCTGTCCATGGCCTAGCAGGACTATAAGTATAGAGATGCCCATCTGATCTGTGTTGCACATTCTTTCTGGATTCCACAGGGCTTTTTAGCTATACCATTATTTGACCCTATATATTTATAAATCACAGTCTTTAAAGTGAGATATAACATTAACTACTAGTGAACATCTCAGAAGTAACACAGTGATACATTGAATATTCATTGAGAATGTGAATGGCTATCCACTTGGTTCTTAATTTTTGGAGCCAAGAGGATCACTTAGGAAAATCTGATAGATATAGATAGGTAGGTAGATAGATGGGAGCTCTGGTAGTGTAGTGCCTAAGGCACTTGACTGCTAACCAGAGGGCTGGCAGTTCAAATGCACCAGCCACTCCTCAGAAAGAAGGGTGGGCAATCTACTTCCATAGTGATACCACCTCGGAAACCCAAAAAGGGGTCGCTGTGAATCGGGTCTGACTTGACGGCACATAACAACAACAACAGGTAGATAGATAGACAGGCAGGCAGGCAGATAGACATACAAAGAGGTAAATTCCCTGTCTCCAAATCCAATTAGTGTGCTTAAATGGGACTCAGAAAGCTAGAATTTTAATAAGCCCTCCAGGTAACTCTGGTGCAGGGTTTTCAGCTCCATATCATGAGAATATTAGCTAGGAAAAGTTCTCTTGAGGGACCTCAATTTCCCAAGTGTTTTGAAACCTGCCTCTCAGGACTTTCTCCCCCACCTCCCAGTCTTTGAGAAAGGGCTCTAGGTCCTGCTGTACAGTCTTGCCAAGCAGGGATTGGAGGAGAGTGGATTCCTTTCAGGATTATAGGATTAGGAAACTGAAAGGTGATTCAAATTCTTCATTAAGCAAAAAGAAGGAAACAGGAGGGGATGCTCCTGAGCAGACACATCACTTCAATGTGTTTTCTCTGTGATTAAAGGAAGTGATTGCAAAATATTTGAGAGGATTAAACAGAGAATATAGTGATCAAATAACATGAGATACTGCATTCTTTGAAATGATCACTGGCTTGGCTTTGTGCGTGTTGTTGCATTACTGTCATTTTCTCCTCGAGACTGAGGGAATGCCCAAATGGAAAGATTCTGTCATGGTTTTGAAAAAACAACTTGGAGTCTTGTATTTATAGACACTGGGGTCTAGCCTTGGGTTTTCACAGATTTTTGAGTAACCTTGAAATAAGGCATAATGTCTTTATTGTTGGCTTTTCTGTTTAGAATTAAAATAGTAATTCCTACTATGTCTTTCTTTTTCTTTTATTTTAATTGTGATTTGGGTAAAGTTTACAGAACAAACACATTTTCCATGCAACAGTTCATATACATTTGGTTCTATGACATTGATTACAATCCCCACAATGTAACAGCTCTCTTCTCACTTCCTCCCCTGTGGTTATCTTTTCCCTGTGTCTTTCTTTCTTATGCATTCCACCTCCTGAGCTGTGGCACTGTGCAAATGGCCCCTTCTGATCTCTTCTAGTTGATTGTTCTAAGTGTACCTACCTAGTATAATTGTTCACCTCATAGGCCTGCATAATATTTGGCCGGAAGTTAAGCCACGGGAGCAAGTTCAATTCCAGGCCTGAAAGTTGACTAGGGGCCATAGTCTTAAGATTTTACCAGTCTCTGTCAGACCAGTAAGCCTGGCCTTGTTTATGATTTTTGAGTTTTCTTCCACATTTTTCTACCACTGTATCTAGGATCTCCAGTTCTGATCCCTTTCTAAGAGGTTGGCAGTGGTAGCTAGGAACCATCTAGTTCTTCTGGTTTCAGGGTCATGTAAGCTGAGGTTCTTATGGTCCACTAGTCTCTTGCACTAATTGTTTCCATGTATCTTTGATTTCCTTCACTCTTCTTTGCTCCAAATGAGGTGAGGCCAATTGTTGCATCTTTGATGGCCTCTTGCAAACTTTTAAGACCCCAGACTCACCAAAATAGGATGTAAAACCGTGTTTTTGTTTATTGTGTTAAACCAATTGAGCTTGATATCCCCTGAGATCATGATCCTGAACTAGCAAGTCCAATGACTCAGGGTGTTTGACTGTGGCTAAGAATTTATCATAGCTTTGCCCCCTATTAGCTCTATTATGTATATGGACATTCTTACAGCATAATCAAATATGTGTGTAGAAATATCATCTGCTAAACTTACATATTCCCTTTTGCCAACCCATACCAGACCATTTTGCCTATCTACCTATGTATTGACCCACAGATTAATGTTTGTTATTACTGGATAATGTGGTATTGTGTGTATAAAAGTATTTATCTTTCTTGTCTGTACCTCCCTACAATATCCTTCTATACTTTTGCCCTCATTGGTATCTACTAATCCAATAATAATTTATTGAAAAGCCATTGTGAATCTTCTTTCCATTAAAAGGAGCAAGATTATATATGTATAGTATGTGTGTGTATATATATAATATAATATATACACACACACACATATGTACTCCTCTGAAGGAAGGTTGGGCAATCTACTGTAGTGATACTGCCTCAGAAACCCAAGGAGGGGTCTCTATGAGTCGGGTCCAACTTGACAGCACATAGCAAGCAACAACAGCAATGTGTGTGTGTGTATGTAATCATCTTAATCAAGTGACTTCCAGGTGCTAACCCTGTTTGAAATGTAGAGATGCATTTCTCCTCCAAATCAAGGAAAACAAACTAAATTCATTGCCACTGAGTCAATTCTGATTCATAGTGACCCTACAGGACAGAGTAGAACTGCCCCATTGAGTTTCCAAGGCTGCAATCTTTACAGAAGCAGATTGCCATATCTTTCTTCTGTGTAGTGGCAGCCAAGGACTTAACCACTGTACTGCCAAGGCTCCTTTTCTCCTCCAAGGTGATCTTAATTGGGGTCTGAAGGGGTTTGTGGCTCAAGGGTGTTGGGAATAGACATGGGGTAGTTTCCTAAGAAAGGAGGTTCTGTTTCCAAGGAAAGCCTATAGTCATTCACCATGGTCAATGCATATTGGTCATGGTGTATGAGGCTTGAAGGAGGGACGCATGCTGTGGAAAGAGTCCTGATCTTGGAGCCACCCATACCAGACTGTAATCTACTGAGATCAAGCTGGCTTCAGGGACTTGTGCCCTGTGCAGTAGCACTGGGCCCCATGCTTAGAACGCTTGGTTTAATGCCCAGCTATCACCGTCTTGAGATTCTTAGTAATTTTCAAACAAAAGAACCCTTGCCTTTATTTTTCATTGTTGTTGTTGTTGTTGTTGTTGTGTGCCGTCAAGTTGGCCCTGACTCATAGCGACCCCTCGTTGGGTTGCCGAGGCAGTATCACTACAGAAGTAGGAATGCCCAGCCTTTCTTCTGAGGAGTGGCTGGTGGGTTTAAACTGCCAGCCTTTTGGTTAGCAGTCAAGTGCTTTAGGCACTATGCTACCAGAGCTCCTTTATTTTTCATTAGGCTCCACAGATTATGTAGCAAGTCCTAACTCAGACAGCATGTGCCTTTAGGCAGCTTATTCAATGTTCTTGTAAAAGGTACTGTGAATTCCTTTAATATGATCATGAAGGTAACATAAAGATATATATATATATATATTAAGGGTCATGTTTATAGAAGATGCTTAATAACTGTACATCTATGTGGAAGAAAGAAGACTAGAACTGAGGTTGGCCAATTTTTCCTAATAAAGGTGCTGATAGCAAATATTTTAGGCTTTCTAGGCCATCTAATCTCTGTCACAACTGTAGAACTCTGCAATTATAGTGAGAAGGCAGTCATAGATGTTACATAAAAAGAATAGGTGTGTCTGTGTTACAATAAAACTTTATTTACCAAAAATGAGCTGTGTTACAATAAAACTTTATTTACAAAAAATTTGCTCTGAGGTCATAATTTGCAAAGCTCAGGACTAAAAGATTTAGAGAAGTAGGAGACAAACAAAGGTGAAACAAATATGCCAGGAGTTTTCAAATTGTGGTCCCAGGACATCATTATCATTTCACCAGTCCCTGTCAGACCAGTAAGCCTGGCCTTCTTTTATGATTTTGAGTTATAACAAAGAACTTGTTAAAAACACAGATTATCAGGTCCCACCCCACACCTACAGAATGGGAAACTCTCAAAGTGGGGTCAGCAATCTGTTTATTAAGCCTGCAAATGACTCTGATGCATGATAGAATTGAAGACCCTTGCTCCAAAACAAATGTATTGAAGAGAATCAAAATGTAAGGCATAGAACAAGCTTAAACAGCCTCTTGTCACCTGATTGTTGATAATTATAAAGGTTTATATCTTTCCAAGGAGCCCAGGTGGTGCTATGGTTAAGAACGCGGTTGCTACCAAAAGGTTGGTGGTTCAAACCCACCAGTTGCCCTGCAGGAGAAAAGACCTTGCAATCTGCTCCCGTAAAGATCGTAGCCTAGGAAACCCTTTGGTATAGTTCTACTCTGTCGCATTGGGTCACTATGAGTTGGAATTGACTAAATGGCACACAATAACATATCTTTTTATGCTTTGTTGTTGTGAATGACCTCACTATTTCTTTACATAAAATCCCTTACAGTCAGCCTTTCCTCAACCCAAGGCTTAGCCTTACAGAAAATGATTTGAATGATTCATTTTCTCTGTTCTCCCAAAGGTGACACATTGCTAGTACCATTCTAGATGTGTAGGAGAAAAGTTCATGTACTGCATGAAATGAATGCCATAGGGCATTAATTCTCAAAGTGAAGTTTCAGACCAGCCACATCAGCATCACCTAGGAATTTGTTAGAAATGTAAATACTCAGGCTCCACACCAGTGCTACACTAGTGTTTGAGTCAACCTCCAAATGATTCAGAGCACTGTCACATCAGAGAACCCCTAGGTTAGGGTATTGTCATTGTTGTGTGTCCTTGAGCTGATTCCAGTTCATAATGACCCCATGTAACAGAGTAGAACTACCTCATAGCATTTTCTTGGCTGTCATCTTTAAGGGAGTGGATCAGCACATCTTTCTCCCATTCAGCCCCTGAGTGAGTGTGAAGTGCCACTTTTCATTTATCAGCGAAGCACTTAACTATTGCACCACCAGGGCTCCTTGTTGGGACATGCAAATAAATAAATAAATAAATAAATAAATAAATAATAATAAAATCTGAAAAATAAATAAATAAATAATAAAATCTGAACCAATTCACTGTCATCAGGTCGATTTCAACTCATAATGACCCCTATTGGGTCTCCAAGGCTGTAAATCTTTACAGAAACAGACTGCCTCATCTTTTTTTTTTTCCATGGACCAGCTAGGGAGTTCAAACCATGGGCCTTTTGGTTAGCAGCCAAATGCCTTAACCACTACACCACCAGAGCTCCTTGTTAGGGAATTAGTGAGGTATCATTTTCAACCCTACTTGAGAAGGGCTGCCACTACCACAAGTGAAGGAGGTGGGGTGGTTATTAAAATAATTTCCAAAGGGCACTTGGCTGGTAGCAGGCAGGGTGTGGATTTGAGACCAAGCCTTCCAACTCTTGACTCCAGAGCTCCTTATACTCTGCCAAGTAGGACTACAAACACATTCCCCCTCCTTCTGCCCTATCTTTTTAATTTAACATATGAATCCACTTCACTCCACAAAAACAATAAACCACACATGGACCTTCAATATATAACGCAGATCAAAAATGGTTGAATTTGACACCCAGAGAAGATCCAGCTTCTTCACTCAAGCTAATAATGTTGTTTTTAATAGTCTTTTTCTGTTTCTTTTGGGAGAATTAGCTGCCTCTCACTTTGATATATCAATTCCCCCCTTACTTTGCCCCTCTCCACACGAGGATTAATCTCTAGCTCTTCAATGTGTAGCACTGTCTATTTTGTTCTGCTCTGTCTATTCTACGTTGACACTGGACTTTCTTGTCCTTTGTTCAGACAGGAGCAATGACATGAAAAGTTGAAAGAGAAAGGAAGTCAGCAGGAGATGAACTTTTGAGATCTGTAGCTTTTGCAGCCAAATAGACTCGTCTAAGGAATTCAGTCTTTTCTTGATTCTTTGTGTTTGTAGCATCATCTTTACCTGCGGGTGGGTGACTTCTGTTCACCAAAGGGGCAACACTGCAGCCCCTAGCCATGTGGGAGGTATCCTTGCCCTCTTGGCTGAAGCCCTGGATAGGTATAAGGGGATGAAGGAGTTGGGGTGAGGGGGGAAGACACTGCCCCTTGCCTTTGGCATTTAGCCCATTCAATAGGCTTTGAAATATCCTGGTTACTTGACTTATTTCACCTCCTTGAATCCACCTTTCCTGTCACTATAGCCAAGTATTATACACTCTGCATAACATGCTGAAGCTATAAGCTATAGGGAAAGAGTCAACACTGAGCAGATCTACTCTGCACATAATTGTGACTTGATCAATTAGAAATATTAGTCCAGGACAAGCATTCCTAATAGTGTACACCATTAAGAACTATTACCTCTTGCATTATTTGCTTACCAAGTATATATTTTAACTCTTCTTTCTAATTCCTTTGCTGTTGTTGGGTGCCATCAAGTCAATTCCAACTCATAGTGACCCCATGTGACAGAATACCTCTTCCCTATAAGGTTTTCTGGGAGCTCTGGTAGCATAGTGGCTAAGACACTTGCCTGCTAACCAGATGGCTGGCGGTTCAAACCCACCAGCCACTCCTCGGAAGGAAGGTTGG
>NW_006921700.1:8820347-8834574 GCF_000298275.1 Orycteropus afer afer | reverse complement strand
GCCTCGGAAACCCAAGGAGGGGTCGCTATGAGTCGGGTTTGACTTGACGGCACATAACAACAACAACAACAACATAAGGTTTTCTTGGGTCTAATCTTTACGGCCTCCACTTGTCTGTCAGTTGTTGTACTGTGTTGGCTTGCATGTTGCTATGAGTCTGCAGGCTATGCCACCAGTATTTCCAGTACCATCAGGGTCACCCATGGTGGATAGGTTTCATTAGAGCTTCCAGATTAAGACAGATTCAGAAGAAGGAAGAGGCCATCTACTTCTCAAAGAATTGGCCAGTGAAAACCTTATGAATAGCAGTGAACCACTATCTGATATATTACTGAAAAACTTCACAAATAGCGCTGAAACATTGTCCGATATAGTGCTGGAAGATGAGCCCCTCTGGTCGGAGGGCACTCAAAATACCACTGGAAAAAAGCTGCCTCCTCAGAGTAGAGCCAATCTTAATGATGTGGGTGGAGTAAAGCTTTTGGAACCTCCATTTGCTGATGTGGCATGATTCAAAATGCAAAGAAACAGCTGCAAACATCCATTCATATTGGGAACATGGAATGTACAAAGTATGAATCTAGGAAAATTGGAAGTTGTCAAAAATGAAATGAAGCACATAAAGATCGATATCCTAGGCATTAGTGAGCAGAAATAGACTGGTTTTGGCCATTTTGAATATTATCTACTATACCAGGAATGACAAATCGAAGAGGAATGGTGTGGCATTCATTGTCACAAAGAATGTTTCAAGATCTATCCTGAAGTACAGAGCTGTCAGTGATAGGATATATCCATACGTTTACAAGGAAGATGAGTTAATACTACTATTATTCAAATATATGCACCAATCACCAAAGTCAAGGATGAGTAAATTGAAGATTTTTACCAACTTCCGTTAGTCTGAAATTTACCAAACATGCAATCAAGATGTGTTGATTATCACTGGTAATTGGAATGCAAAAGTTGGGAACAAAGAAGAATCACCAGTAGTTGGAAAATATGGCCTTGGTGATAGAAATAATGCTGGAGATTGCATGATAGAATTTTTCAAGGCCAACAACTTATTCATTGCAAACACCTTTTTCCAACAACCCAAATGGTGGCTATACATGTGGACTTCACCACATGGAGTACATAGGAATTAGATTGACTACCTCTGTGGACCGAGGCAATGGAGAAGCTCAGTATCTTCAGCCAAAACAAGGCCAGGAGCTGATTGTGGAACAGACCATCAACTGCTCATGTGCAAGTTCAAGTTGAAACTGGAGACAATTAAAACAACTCCACGAGAGCCAAAATATGACCTTGATTATTGTTGTTGTTGTTGTTGTTATGTGCCGTCGAGTCGGCCCCGACTCATAGCGACCCCTCCTTGGGTTTCCGAGGCAGTATCACTACGGAAGTAGGATTGCCCAACCTTCCGTCTGAGGAGTGGCTGGTGGGTTTGAACTGCCAGCCTTCTGGTTAGCAGTCAAGTGCTTTAGCCACTATGCTACCAGAGCTCCTTGATTATATCCCTCCTAAATTTAGAGACCATCTAAAGAATAAATTTGACACATTGAACACCAGTGACCGAAAAGCAGAAGAATTGTGGGATGACATCAAGAATATCATCCATTAAGAAAGCAAAAGGTCATTGAAAAAATAGGAAAGGAAGAAAAGACCAAAATGGATATCAGAAAAGACTTTGAAACTTTCCCTTGGACAGAGAGTGGCTAAATGGAAGACATGGCAAGATAAAAGAGCTGAACAGAAGATTTCAAAGAGCAGCTCAAGAAGATATAGTCAGTTATTATAATGAAATGTACAGAGACCTGGAGTTAGAAAACCAAAGGGAAGAACACTCTCAGCATTTCTCAAGCTGAGAGCACTGAGGGAAAATTCAAGCCTCAAGTTGCAATATTGAAAAATTTTATGGGCAAAATACTGAATTATGCAGGAAACATCAAAAGAAGATGGAAGGAATACACAGTCACTGTACCAAAAGGAACTTATTGATGTTCATCCACTTCAGGAGGTGGCATATGATCAAGAACCAATGGTATTGAAGGAAGAATTCGAAGCTGCACTGAAGGAATTGGTGAAGAACAAGGCTCCAGGAATTGATGGAATATCCATTGAGATGTTTCAACAAACAGATGCCGTGCTGGATGAACTTACTCATCTATGCCAAGAAATTTGGAAGACAGTTCCCTGGGCAACTAACTGGAAGAGGTCCATATTTGTACCCACTCCAAAAGTGATCCCACAGAATGTGAAAATTATCAAACAATATCATTACTATCACACCCAAGTAAAATCTTGCTGAAGATAATTCAAAAATAGTTGCAGCAGTATACTGACAGAGAATTTCCAGAAATGCAAGCTGAATTCAGAAGAGGATGTGGAATGAGATATATCATTGTTGATATCAGATGGATCTTGGCTGAAAGTAAAGAATACCAAAAAGACATTTACTTGTGTTTTATTGACTATGCAAAAGTATTCACTTGTGTGGATCATAACATATTATGGATAACATTGAGAAGAATGGGAATTCCAGAATCTTTAATTGTGTTCATGAGGAACCTGTACATAGACCAGGAGGCTGTCGTTCAAATAGAACAAGGGGATACTGCATGTTTTAAAATCAGAAAGGGAGTGTGTCAGTGTTATGTCCTTTCACCATACTTATTCTATCTGTATGCTGAGCAAATAATCTGAGAAGCTGGACTATATGAAGAAGAGCATGGTATCATGATTGGAGGAAGTATCATTAACAACCTGTGATATGCAGACAGCACAACTTTGCTTGCTGAAAGTGAGGATGACTTGTAGTACTTACTAATGAAGATTAAAGACTACAGTCTGAAGTATGGATTACACCTCAATGTAAAGAAAATGAAAATCTTCACAATTGGATCAATAAGCGGCATCATGACAAGTGGAGAAAAGATTGAAATTGTCAAAGATTTCATATTACTTGTTTCCACAATCAACACCAATGGAAGCAGCAGTCAAGACATCAGAAGACGTATTGCACTGGGCAATTCTGATGCAAAAACCTCTTTCAAGTGATGAAGAGCAAAGATGTCTCTTTGAAGACTAAGGTGTGCCTGATCCAAGCCATGGTATTTTCAACTGCCTCATATGCATGTGAGAGCTGGACAATGAATAAGGAAGACCAAAGAAGAGTTGATGCTTTTGAGTTGTAGTGTTGGCAAAGAATACTGAAAGTACCATGGACTGCCAAAAGAACTAACCATCCTGTCCTGGAAGAAGTGCAGTTGGAATGCTCCTTGCATGTGAGAATGGCCAGACTTTGTCTCACCTACTTTGGTCATATTGTCAGAAGGGACCATCCCCTGGAGAAAGGATATCATGCTTGGTAAAGTGGAGGGTCAACAAAAATGGGGAAGGCCCTCAACGAGATGGATTGACACAGTTACTGCACTGATGTGCTTAGGTATAGCAAGTGTTGTGAGGCTGGCACAGGACTGGGTAGCATTTCATTCTTTGTGGATGGGATTGCTATGAGTCAGAGTCAACAGTACCTAACAACAATATAACAAAAATCTTTATGGAAGCAGATGGCCAGCTCTTTCTCCTCAGTGGGTTCAACCTGCCAATCTTTCAGTTAACAGCCAAGCATGTAACCATTGTGCCACTCTATAAAGTGTTAATGCTCCAGTTACCAACTTATCTATCTTGTTAACTGGCTCTGAGTAAGCCTTCAACTCATGGTAACCTCATGTACAACCAACATGCGGGTAGTCCTGTGCTATCTCTGTGATCAGTTGCAGCTCAGATTGTTGTAATACATGGAGTTTTCATTGGTTGGTTTTCCAAATAAGATTCCCAAGCCTTTCTTCCTACTCTGCCTTATTCTGTCTAGTACTCCTTGTTCAATATCAACAATACCTGTTCAGCACCAAAGCAACATGCCAGCCTCCATTGACAGGTGGTGGCTGAGCATGAGGTGCATTGGTCTGCTACTGAACTCAGGTTTCCTTCATGGAAGGTGAGAATTCTACCACTGAACTACTAGTACCCCCATAACTCACTCACAAAAGCTAGTTATTCTGCCTCTCTAAGCCCCTGTCTCTCTAGGGCTGTATGCTTCAATATGGTAGCCACTAATCACAAGTGGCTACTTAAATTTAATTAGATAAAATTAAAAATTTTGGTTCTTTGGTTACAAAAGCAGTGTTTCAAATACTCAATAGGTAAATGTGCCTTAAATGCACTGCTGTTGAGTCACACCTGACTCATAGCGACCCCTCCTTGGGTTTCCGAGGCAGTATCACTGCAGAAGTAGATTGCCCAACCTTCCTTCCGAGGAGTGGCTGGTGGGTTTGAACCACCAGCCTTCTGGTTAGCAGTCAGATGCCTTAGGCACCTAGTGGCTACCATATTGAACAGTGCGGATATGTAATATTTCTCTCATCACTGACAGTTCTATTGGACAGTGCAGCTCTAGAGATCATGGTCCCTCCCTGCTCTCACAAACCAGTTTTTTTTTTTTTTTCCCTCTCTCTCTTACAATTTATGGTACCCTCTCCTTTTTTTTTTTTTTTAAATATTAAATTGTAAGGTCTTTTTTGGACAGGAGCCATATCTTTTCATTCTTAATATCATGGAGAGATCGAGAAGCCTGGACTGTGATTCCTGTAGAATTAGGAGGATAAGATATACGTTTATCTTATTCACTGTATCCCTGGCTCCTAGCACATTGTCTAACACATCTTAGACAGTCAATAAATATGTCTGGATGGAATTAATTAGTTAATTAGTTACCAAGACCCAGATTTCAGTTCTGGATCCTAAGGGAGTTCCCTGACAAGATAAAGGGCTCTGATTCCAAAGACACTGAAGAATTGGTTGAACACACCGGGAATGTTGCAGCAGTTGAAACTGCAGGGATGTAGCAAGAGTTACAGCATTAAGCATCCTATCCTCTAAGCTATAGTCCCTCCTGCCTCTGACTCAGAGGAGCTGTATCACAGCAGGTTTCAGAATCCTGGCCAACATCAACAGGAGTTACACAAAAATTAATTGTCCTGAAGAACCATCAGAGGAGTTGTTTTCCTTAGAAATGGAAACTGCCTTTGTAAAACTCTTCCCAGCTTCTTGCTCTCTGGCTGGGATTTTCCTGGATGCTACCATGGGTTTTGACTTAGGATTTTAGCTTTACAACCTTTTAGCTGTACCCCTTCACCAGAGCCACATTTATACCAATGGTCAGAATCACCTGTTGGGCACTCTCTCCTTTTAGCACAAGCAGCAGCAATCTTGGAGATAAGATCCCTGAATCCTAATTAACTTCCAGGCTTTGTGTAGATGGGGCCACTAGCACCAAGACTCCAGGAACCATTGGAAATCTTTGTATTTTCAACTGAGTCTGGAAACTGGTTGTGATTCTTAGAGCTTAGGAGTTTAAGAGGTGCCTGAAACACCAGAATGGTAGCTTTATAGAATTCTCGTTGGGAAGATTCCAAGGAAGGGACTAGAGAATATCTTCTCCCTCTTTTGATAGTGTCAATAGGACCAACTAAAGCTGCTTGAACCTAGTCTATCTTTTCTCAGTGACAACATGTTCTTAATGCCTGTTTTATGGAATTGATTCATCAGATAAGACTTAAAGGCAGAAAATACTCCAGCAAAGATAACATTTTAGACAAACTACAGCTTAAATCAAGAGAGACTCTGAAGGCATAGGAAAAAAAGATTAAAAGTTCTTTCTCTTTTTTTTAAGAGGGAAGAAATATGACAGAATAGAAAGTATACTAAATTGAATCAGGAACAAAAATTTGGCTAGATTATTTATTTTAATATGATAGTCTTTCTTGTTTTATAAACCAAACTCACTGTCAGTGACTCGATTCTGACTCATAGCAACCCCCACTAGGTTTCTGAGGCAGTTAATCTTTATAGAAGTAGATTGCCTGGTCTTCCTTCCATGGAGTGGCTGCTGGGTTAGCAGTCAAATCCAGAAGGTTGGCAGTTCAAACCCACCAGCCGCTCCGTGGAAGGAAGACCAGGCAATCTACTTCCGTAAAGATTTACTGCCTCAGAAACCCAGTGAGGGTTGCTATTTGGAGTTGGAATCGATTCCATGGCAGTGTGTTTGGTTTGGTTTTATGGTTTTGTTTTAGAATTAATTTTAAATTATTTATAAATATAAAAAAAAGTACAACAAATGAAAAGGAGAAACAAAATTAAAAAGTGGAGTTATAAATGAATTTATATAAATGAATTTAAGAAAGTTACTGTTGTTAGGTGCCATTGAGTCAGCTCTGACTCATAGTGACTCTATGTGACAAGACTAGTTGAACTAATTCTGTTTGAGTTGTCTAGTTAATGGCTGTGTGACTTGATAACTCAGACTTAAAAAAAATAAAAATAGTAACGGCTTTATCGAGATGTAATGCCCATGCCATAAAAGTCAAATTTAAAACGCACATTTCAGTGGTTTTTAGTGTATTTCTTATTTTTGCAGTCAATGCCGCTTTGTAATTCCAGAATATTTTTATCATGCCAGAAGAGGAATTCTGTCACTCCCTTCCCATGCCCATGGCAACCACTAATGTACTTTCTGTCTCTGTGGATTTGCCTGTTATAGGCAAATCATTGAAATCTTACAATGTGTGTCCTTTTGTGTTTGGCTTCTTTTACTGAGCATATGTTTTTAAAGTTATTCTGTGTCATAGCATGTATCAGTACTTTATTTCTTTTTATGGCTGAATAATATTTCATCATGTGGATATATACCATATTTTGTTTATCTTTTCTTCAGTTGATAGATATTTGGGTTGTTTACACTATTTGGCTATTATGAATAAGCAACAGTGAACATTCATGTATAAGTTTTTGTGTGGGCATATGTTTTCAGTTCTCTTGGGTATACACCTAGGTGTGGAATTGCTAAGCCATATGGTAACTCTATGTTTAACTTTTTGAGAAACTGCCAAACTGTTTTCCAAAGCATCTGCACCATGTTACCCTCCCACTGGCAATATATGAGGATTCCAGTTTCTCCACATTTTTGTCAACATTTGTTATTGTCTTTTTAATAATAACCATTCTAGTAGTTGTGAAATAGATCTTATTGTGATTTTGATTTGCATTCCCTAAATGTCTAATGACATTAAACATCTTTTCATGTGCTTACAGGCATATGTATATTTTTTGGAGTAATGTCTTCAAATCTTTTACCCGTTTTTAAATTGGGTTATTTATCTTCTTATCATTGAGTTGTAAGAATTCTTTTTTCAATTCAAGATACAAATTCCTTATTATATATAGGATTTGCAAATGTTCCTGTTCCATGAGGTTTTTTTTTTTTTTCCTTCTCTTCTGACTTTCTTATTAATGTTCTTTGATGCACAAAAATTTATAATTTTAATGAAATCTAATTTATCTGCTTTTTCTTTTTTTCATTTATGCTTTGGTGTCATATGTAAGAAAGCTTTGCCTAATGAAAAGTCTTGAAAATGTACTTCTGTGTTTTCTTCAAAGAGTTTTATCATTTTAGTTCCTATATTTATGTGTATGATCCATTTTGAGTAAATTCTTGTACATGTTTTGAGTTAGGGATATAACTTTATTTTATTTTTTTCCTTTATATTTGTGTTTTTGATGTGAACCTCTAGTTAGGTGTCCCATCACCATTTATTGAAAAAAAGTATTCTTCCTCATTGGAGTATCTTGGCACTCTGGTCAAAAATCAGCTGATGATAAATATAAGTGTTTATTTCTGGACTTTCAATTCTATTCTATTGCTCTATATGTCTGTCTTTATACCAACACTGCCTTGTCTTGATTGCTATAGTTTTGTAAGAAAAACCAAGCTCACTGCTATCAAGTCTGCTCTGATGCATAGTGACCCCCATTGGGTTTCCAAAATGGTAAATCTTTATGGAAGTAGATTGCCCCATCTTCCTTCCACAGAGCATCTGGGAGGTTTGAAATGGCAACCTTCTGGCTAGCCATCAAATGCCTTAGGCATTGTGCCACAATCAGGAAACGTGAGTCCTCAAAGTTTCTTCATCTTTTTCAAGATTGTTTTGGCTATTCTGGATCCCTCAGATTTCTTTATGAATTTTAGGACCAAATTGTCCATTTCAGCAAAAAAGGCTCTCATAGACTTTTTAGGCCTCCATTTCCTCATCCTTTTAAAAAGATTGACAATATATGCTCCGTAGAGTGTGCCTGAGAGTCCTCAAAGAATATAAATTTGCTTTATATGTTAAAAATACTAATCTAATTTGAATCCTCATTTTCAGAAAAATCTGCTTTTGCTATATTTACTAACCTAGCACTGAAAATTTCAAAAGATATCTAAAGAAGGCAAATTAAAGTATTATCATGAAATGTGCAAAGACTGGATTAGAAAACCAAAACCGGAGAACATGCTCAGTATTCCTCAAGGTGAAAGAACTGAACAAAAAATGTAAGCCTTGAGTTGCAAGCTTGAAGGATTCTATAGGCAAAATATTGAACAATGCAAGTAGCATCAAAAAAAGATGGAAGCAATACACAGAGTCATTGTCCCAAAAAGAATCATTCAGTGTGCAACCATTTGAGGAGGTACCATATAATCAAGAACCAATGGTATTCAAGGAAGAAGTCCAAGCTGCACTGAAGGAATTGAAGGGGGACCAGGACTCCTGGAATTGATAGAATACCCATTGAGATTTTTCAACAAATGGGTGCAGTGCTAGAAACCCTCGTTCATTTATGCTAAGAAACTTGAAAGACATCTACCTTGAAGAGATTCTAATTTTGTCCATTCCAAAGAAAGGTGATCCATCAGAATGCAGAAATTATGGAACAATATCATTAATATCACACACAAGTAAAATTTTGTTGAAAGTAATTTAAAAATGGTTGCAGCAGTACATTGACAGGGAACTGCCAGAAATTCAAGCTAGATTCAGGAAAGGACATGGAACAAAGGATATCATTGCTGATGTCAGATAGATCTTGGCTGAAAGCAGGGAATACAAGAAAGATGTTTACTTGTGCTTTTTTTGACTATGCAAAGACATTTGACTTCATGGATCATAACAGATTACGGATAACATTGTGAAGAATGGGAATTCCAGAACACTTAAATGTGCTCATGAGGAACCTGTACATAGACCAAAGAGGTAGTCATTCAAATAGAACAAGAGGATACTGTGTGGTTTAAAATCAGGAAAAGTGTGTGCAGGGGCTGTATTCCTTTTACCATAGTTATTTAGTCTGTGTGTTGAGAAAATAACCTGAGAAACTAGACTACATGTAGAAGAACACAGTGTGAGGATTGGAGGAAGAAGACTCATTAACAACCTGTGGTATGCAGATGACACAACTTTAGATGACTTGAAGCACTTATTGATGAAGATCAAAGTACAGCCTTCACTGTGGATTACACCTGAACATAAAACAAAAATCCTCACAACTGGACTAATAAGAAACATCATGATAAATGAAGAAAACTTGAAGTTGTCAGGAATTTCATTTTACTTGGAACCTCAGATGTCATACTGCACTGGGCAAATCTGTTACAAGAGATCTCTTGAAGGTGTTAAAGATCAAAGATGTCACTTTGAAGACTAAGGTACTCTTGACCCAAGCCATTGTCTTTTTATGCATGGGAAAGCTGAATAACGGATAAGGAAGATTGAAGAAGAATTTATGTATTTGAATTGTGGTGTTGGCAAAAAACATTGAAAATACCATGGATGGACAGAAAAATTAACTTATCTGTCTTGGAAGAAGGCCAACCGAATGATCCTTAGAAGTGAGAATGGCAACACTTTGGTTCTCATACTTTGACATATTGTTATGTCTCTCAGACCCTAGAGAAAAGGATATCTTACTTGGTAAAGTACAGGATCAACAAAAAAGGGGAAAACCCTCAATTAGATGGATTGACAGAGTGGCTGCAACAGTGGAATCAAGCATAGCAGCAATTGTGAGGAAGGTACAGAACTGGACAGTGTTTCCTTTTGTTGTTTATATGGAAGCTGTGAGTCGAAACTGACTCCATGGCATATAAAACAACAACAGTGCTAAGTTATGCTTAGCATTACTATTACCATGCCTCTGCCCTCATTGAAAACAGTGGTGCCTCCCAGTTAATGCAAATCGTAGACTGTCACTGCTATCTGGGTCTCTTTTCTAGAATCACTAAGATGAATCAGTAAAGGAAAATGCTATCATCTGCCAACTCAGCACGGGAAAGAACTTGCTTGCCTAAAGTCATCCATGGAGCTAATAACTAAGATAGGATCAGAAACCTGTATTATCTTCTAAGTCTTCCTTACTCTGTCAATCCTTGCTCTCTATCCATCTGTCTTAATAATTTTCTTCCTTTCATTTTTCTCCTTCCAGATTTTTTTTCCTCAAAATAATATATTAAGCTCCCACCACTAAAGAGGCACATGGATGCTTTTCAAAACCATAATAATAATAAAAAAGTAATAATAACTTGTAGATACAAATCAAAATTGTGGTCCAAGGGCCCAGTTAGAAATATTAATGGTATAATTGCCTGTAACTAGAGAGAATAAAATGTGCACTAGCTTGCATGAAGCTGAGCTTCCTCTCCAGGGTGCTAGTTTAGTGGTATGACATGCACTTGCTATTGGGAGATGTTAAAATGTAGGAGGAAATTTTTTAAAGTTTATAGGATCTCATTTTCTGAAGCCACATCCTTCCTACAGCAGTGGAAGTCCCTGGCAGCTTCGACTGCAGCTTATTCCAAACTTGCCAATGAGGAAGGGGGCATGAGAAATGATCCATTAGGGGAAGGACAAGGTGAGATAACAGAATAGGATTTATTTCTCCCAAAATCACAGAAACCAGCCAGACTGGTTGTGTGGTGAGGTCTGTAGCTCGGTGATGAGCCACATGGAGGCATAAGGGTCTTTTGGTGTTATTGTTGTCATTTTCATTGTTACTGTATCAGGGCACTACCGATACCTTCCATAAGAATATTTTCATGCCCACACTTCTTATTGTCTTGACTGTTCAGAATTGTTTCTAAAATCACTTTGGAGAGAAAACTTGCCTCTGGCATGAAGGACCCTGCATTCCTGAAGATGAGAGGCAAGGAGAGAGGAAAGAGCAATTGGAGAGAAGGAGAAATGAGAGAATTTGGGTAGCCTCCTTGGCTGCTGACTGTACATAAAGAATTCTCTGGAAGTGGGTTTTTCTCTTGAGAAGTTGGCTTCTAGAGGGCACTGCTGAGGGGAGAATGCATTCCTGCTTGTTGCAGATCCCATCACCTCTGCTGGAAAGCCCATTCATTATTCTACTAGATCAGAATCCCGAAATTCAGTTTCTAAGTGTCTGCTTGCTTGCCATTTATTTAACTGGCAAACTCCAGACATAACCCAGAGCAACAAGAAGACAAAGGAGACCATCTTGGTCAAGGTCCAAGGCTGTGAGGTTTTCCCATGTAGGCCATACTTCTAAACTCAGGATGGAATTTAGTAGCTTCCCACCATTGGACTAGAGTGGCCTGAAGCTGAGAGCAGTCCAACAGTAGCTCTTCCTCTCCCTCCTATTCGTAGTAGGTAGTGTCACTATTATAGTTATTTTAGCTAATATTTATTGCAGGTAAGACATTATGCTTAGTATCTTTACATGCATTATGTTATTTACTTCTAACCACAACCTTATAAAGTCAGCACAGTTATACCCATTTTTCAGATGAAAAAACTGAGGCATATACAGATTACATCTTTTGTCAAAGTCATAGAAATGTAAAGAGGCATGACTAAGATTGATCTCAAAGACGTCAGCCACTTTTGCTCCTTTTTCTTGTCTTTTTCGTTCAAAATAGATTTTATCACATTGGTGATAACTTGCAATTACAGAATTAGTTGACAGTGCTCAGGAATTAAAAAGACTCTCAAGGGCAGTGGCTTAATCCCATTACTTCATTGAAACTTCTCCTAAGCCCCCTCCAGACCACACTTTGCTCTCTTTTCTCTGAATTCCTGTTGTATTTTGTAAGAAGTTAGCACTTGATTCCATAACCATTGGATGGGTTGGTGTGAAGGCTGAGACCACATGCCTTCTGGGTTGCTGGCACTGCATGTTTCCATGTTGTTGTTGTTGTTGTTATGTGCTGTCGAGTCGGCTCCGACTCATAGCGACCCGTTCTTGGGTTTCCGAGGCAGTATTACTATGGAAGTGGATTGCCCTGCCTTCCTTCCGAGGCTTCTTTTCCATTAGTATTTGTTAACTTGAGCAGTAGGCACTCAATAAAAATGCAGTGGCTTAGTTCTGTGGTCTTCATGATGCAGCACACTGTCAGCACTGCTCCTGTCCTGTCCTAACAGGATGCCATTCAGGGACTGACAGCAGACAGAGTCAATGATGAGGTCAGAGAGAGGTTGGCCAGGTGAAGTGAGAAGCTTTGGGCACTGTTTGTCCCTTCAGAGTTTCATTTGAGCCAAACCTGGATTGATCTGCTCTTCCCAAGCCTTTGTGTCTTTGATGGTGTAGAGAAGATGAAAGACACTATTACGCGGACAGTCCAAAGCACACCTTTGTTGACTATTTACCCACTATGTGAATTGAACTGAATTAAACGTCTGCCCAAAATCTGTTAAAGAGAGAGCCAGAATATGAGCTGAGTGCAGATGTTGATGATGTAGGCAGGTGTCCCGCCAATGGTCAGTGTCATGGGTCCCTGTCAATATTAAGACTTTAACAGGCACATAAGCAACCTTTTTCCTCCCAGAGGAAAATATATCTCTTACCTTGTTGGAATGAAAATGTGTAGGGTTACTGTTTGTTTTTGTTTTATTTTGTAAGCCTACACAGAGCTCATGGTCTTATTTTATGTTGGTGTGGGAAGGGGATGTTTCTACTTTTAAGTCCCATTTAGTGTTTCTCTGCAGGTAATTCTAGGCCTCTGATTCCTAAGTGAGACTTGGAGGCTCAGTGATCAAGCACTCAGGCTGCTAATTGAATGGTCAGCAGTTTGAACCCACTAGCTGCTCCATGGAAGGGAGATGCAGCCATCTGCTTCTGTAAAGATTACAGCCTTGGAAACTCCTCCGTCTTTAGGGTCACTATGAGTTGGAATTGATTTGACAACAATGAGTTTGGTTTTAGATTTGGATTTCTGAGTGCTTTTGGTATACAGGTCTCTGAGTTGCCACCTACCCTTTACCTCTCCACCATCTACCCTACATTATTCTTACATGCCACCCTTTAGAGTTACTGGATAAGTGAAGGTGAGAAAATTATGGGTATCAATAGAGCACTTGGATTTCCTCACATCTCTGCATGTACACGTGTTACTACTTTATAAAACACAAGGTTATCAAAGGGTGTAATTTGAAAACAGAAGGAAGAGTGATCATGTGGGCCCATAAAAGAAAAAGACCATTGGCCTTGGCCCTGAATGTGTGGTAGGAGAGTTTCCTACCAGAGTTCTGATTAGAATCCAGAAAGCCACATCCCAATGTCATGCTTCTCCTGCCTGCCATCTAACATTGTCCAGAGCACCAGTAGGTTTCGTTTTGATTCCTAGGTTTTCTATTGTTGTCGTTGCCATTGAGTCAGCTCGCCCTCATGGCAACTCTGTGTACAACAGAAGGAAATGGTGCGTGGACCAGCACCATCTTCATCATCACTGGTATGCTTGAGTCCAATGTTGTGGCCACTGTATATGTTGAGTGCCTTCCAACCTAGGGGCTCAGCTTGCAGCACTGTAATGGCCAACAGTCTGTTGTGATCTTTGGGGTTTTCATTGGGTAATTTTATGGATGTATGCAGGTAGGCCTTTCTTCCTAGGCTGTGGTCTGAGTCTAGAAGCTCTGCTAAAACCTATCCACTATGGATGACCCTGATGGTATTTGAAATGCTGGTAGCATAGCTGGCAGTATCATAGCAACATGCAAGCTACCGCAATACAACAAGCTGCCAGACAGGTGGTAGCCTTAACAGATTAGGTAACTTTTACCTAGGCTGAAGCTGACTCCTGTCTGAAAGTTAGCTTTCTCTCAGTCCTTCTTTTGACTATCAAGAGCCTTATAAATAAAGAGATTTTCTCCCTCAGTGTTAATGCAAAACAGTTAAACTGGTTTAAGTTGGAATGTTGAACAGTGTTCTGGTTACCTAGTGCTGCTCTGACAAGAAATATACCACAAATGGGATGGCCTTAACAAACAGGAGTTTATTCTTACAATTTGGAGGCTTTTAAGTCCGAGTCCAAAGTGCCAGGCTCTAGGGGTTG
>NW_006921700.1:8811476-8820182 GCF_000298275.1 Orycteropus afer afer | reverse complement strand
GCAGGGTCCAAGCGTGCCATAGGCTAGAGACCATTCCCAAGGCTTCTCCTTATATACAGGAAACAGACCATATCCCAAAGGCAGCTACTCAGCTGCTTGTGGTAGATCCCACCATGGAGTTCATTGCCTGTCTCACCATGGGGAATAATTACCACCAGCTGCCCAGCCACTCAACCAGGCCCAGCCAAGTTGACACACAAACATAACCACCACAAACAGCATCTCATCAGAGATGAGGAAGATATGCTATGTTGTGTTCCCCATCTTTAGGTGAGAATACTCTCCTCCTGCCCTTTGCCTTGCTACCAGTACCAGATGCTACCAGTACTACAAGACCTTACCTGCTGTACCTGAGCTCTCTAGTGAAATTTTTCATCATAAAGAGCCAGCTTTACACTATGAAGTATTTATTCTATATTGCTCTGTAATAAGCAGTCAACCAGTATTTACCAGTGCCTAACCATATCCTGGGAGGAGCTCTGGTAGCATAGTGGCTAAAGCACTTGACTGCTAACCAGAAGGCTGGCGGTTCAAACCCACCAGCCACTCCTTGGAAGGAAGGTTGGGCGATCCTACTTCCGTAGTGATACTGCCTCGGAAACCCAAGGAGGGGTCCTATGAGTCGGGGCAGACTCGATGGCACATAACAACAACAACAACCATATGCTGGGGACTGGGACAAATGTCACAAGGGAAACACTGATGTGTAAGACTTAATCCTTGCCATTAAGGAACGTCGAGAATAAGTGAGGAGAGATGTACACACATCCACAAACACACATGCATGCATACATACACATAAATGCACAAACTCATCAGTAAGTGTTGATTACTATATGACATATATAAAGAAAATTCTGGGGGGGGTTTGGAGGGGAAGTGAGCAAATCCAGCAGGGGTGAGAAGAGGGGACTGCTTCTGAAAGGAAGTGGCATTGAACTTCCTTTTGAAGTATAGGTCAGCAGGTGTACTCATAAAAGTTTTTTTTCTAGATGATTGGTTTATTGTTTGATAAATGCTGACATTGACTCCCTACTAAATTTGAAGTTTTTCAAGGATAGAGGCCATGTTTATGGCACATAATGGTAGCTCAATAAATGTTTGTGGAAATTGCTGAATTTTACCTGTTTGCCCAGAACTTATAGTAATATCATTTAACTAATGACAAAATAACATGGAACTGAGTCTATAGGGGAGCATATATGTTATGGAATGCATGCTACTGATTACCCTCCTTCCAGAAGTTCATTCCATTTTTCATGCTAACTGGGCACATCTGTATACAGATTTCTAAGGTAACTTTTTTTCTAGTGTTCTCTGTTTTCTGAGGATTTTCACCCTCTTACCCTATACATGCTCATATACACATGTTATTTTAGTCAATCACTCTTATTCTACTTCCCTCCTTCCTCCTTCTTGTCTCCTAACTGTTCCAACTTTCAGGATGAAGCAGTGAGGGTATGCACTGTCTACATCTTCCCAGGGCTCTGGAGGTCTAGCCTATCACTCCACTTCAGGGTAGACAACCACAGAGCAAGAGGTTCCCTTGATCTTTATCTTTTAGCTCAAGGAACCAAGAGCTCTGAAGCTAGGGAATCAAATGTTTTGAGGAGGAAGAATTTGTTACACAAGGAAGCCCACTGCCCTAAGCCCACATAAACTCTGCTCTTAGAAATGGCTGGCCTGAATCTTACAGGTCATTGGGAGAATAATACTCTATAAATACAAGTTGATGGGTGTCTGTGTCAATGAAGGTTAAGTTTAGTGTCACAGAAAATCCACATAATAAGTCTCAAAAAGGCTAGACGTTGAGTTTTCTCTTGACAGAGTCAGTCCAAGGCCGGTGAGGCAGCTTTATCTATCATGTCACTGAGGACTAAGATTTCTTTTCTGTTTCTGCTCTCCCTCCTTAGAGCAAGGCTTCTATCCTCAAAGCTACCTCATGGTTAGATTCAAGTAGTGAACTCTATGATCCACTCTTTCGGTGCTTTGGAAATTCTGGGAAAAGAGAGGTGTGCGTGGAGTCAGCATCATTGAAGACTGAGACTAGAAGTGAATAAGACTGAAAGGTGACTTGAACACATGGGGAAGGAGGGGCCTGGAAACCACAGAAAGCACTACAGGGAAGGAAAGAGGTTTCCCTGTTCAACAGCTAGGGACCATAGGTTTACATCACCTACCCCTACTGTCCAAATCAGAGCCTCAGGAGCTTCTGTAACAGTAAGTGGAGTGTGCATCTCTGTCTTGGACAGCTCGTTACTGTGTGTATTAGCTTTTCCTGCAGCTTTTTTCAGAACTTTGAGCAGCCCTCAGTGACCACAGCTGTTGTATAAAAGGTCACTGTGACGCCATATCATACCTAACTAAGCCCATTCCATTTTTAGTTACTGTGAAGGCTTGGTTTCATTGGTTTATTTTCTGTTTCCACCATTCCTCTGCTCCCTTCTCAGCCTTTTGCAATATGAGAGTTGCATGCCATTCTGGTAAGCTTAGCAAAATAATACAGGACACAGGATGAGTTCCCAGACCTAACCTTTTAGTGTCTATAGGTTTGCCCTTCAATGGGGGACAGGCCCCACACTTAGTGTGGAGTGTCTGGAGCTACAAGAGCTTCTACCTCAGCCCCAGACATGTCTTTCTTTATTATTCTTTGTGGGTGGTTTCCTTTTAGTGTTTGTACATGCTTTGAACAGATGTCAACTCAAGTCAAATTACAATGTCATGCATTACCTGGGCTGGGAATAGTCATCATTCAAAATGTGGAGAGGACCAGTAGATGCTGATTATGAACACATTGGCCCAGGAAAGAACTTGTCCAGTGGGTACAGTCCTGCCTTCTAGAAAATACTCTGCTCTGCAGCAACAGAAGATACTGGACTGACTAGGAAACCAATGCATCATGTTTTGTTTTCAAGGTTTGAAGTTTGGTTTTCAATTTAGTTTTTTTTTTTTTCCCCCTGGGAATGGTCAAGATCATAGGACAGGCAAAGGCTAGGAGTAAATAAGTGGATTTGACATTCTCTTTGCTCTTTGAGTGAATATCATCTTCTGGATTCAAACAAAAGGAGAAGCATTCCTTCCACGATTCTCTGTAATCAAATGATGATAGGAAGTGATGGGAGAGATGAGATTGGAAACCATCAGGTGCTACTGAGTAAGCCAGGTTTAGGGCTGAGGTGAGATTTCTTTGAACACTGAGATGTGGAAGGAGTCTAAAATTTCAACTTGACCAATTCTTTCATGTAATGTTGTTGTTATTTGCCGTGAGCCGGACCCGACTCATAGCAACCCCTCCTTGGGTTGCCGAGGCAGTATCACTATGGAAGTAGATTCCCAAACCTTCCTTCCAAGGAGTGGCTGGTGGGTTTGAACCACCAGCCTTCTGGTTAGCAGTCAAGTGCCTTAGGCACTATGCTACCAGAGTTCATTCTTTCATGTAATAGATGAAGTAATGTAGTAACAGAAATGGACTTGAACCCAGGAGTCAAGTCCCAGACCAGTGTTCTTATCAGTAAGCATTCTTCAAATACAGTTACCCCTGAGACCACATACATTCTGAGAAAAGGAGCTCCAGCACCTAACTCCTGGAATGAGCTCTGATTTTCTGAATCAAGGCCTATTTTAATGCCATCACAGATTAGCAAAGGAATCCATTAAAAAAAAAAAAAAAACAAGCAAAACAGTACAATTTACTAAGGAAATGTCTCAGACTTTGACTGATGTTGTTATACAGAATAAATATGTTTTTTAAATTAATTTGAATATAATTGTGGAAATTCATGATAGAGTAACATTATCTGCTGCATCCTCAACTTGTCAAAAATGCCTAATATAGTGGGACTCCTCAAGGGAAAACACAGGAAACCTTTTTCTACTGTATTTTCCCTCCCTCCACTGTACTGCAGAATGACAGCTCTCCAAGCCATTCTCCTGACTTCAGAAATGTGCTCATAGACCAGTCTCCAAAGGATGTGTATGGGGTTTTATTTGGTGACTCAGGAAAGCATTATAAATCTTTGCTCCAGTCCAAAGGACATCATTATCAAGTGGAGGATACAAGTTACTCAGCTAACCAGTGAGTCAATTAATAAGTATACACAGGGCACTTAACAGCATGCCCAGCCCTATGTTAAACACTGTGGGAATATAAGACCAAACATGATCCCAGCCCTTAAGGTGCCCAGAGCATCATTTAGAAGGAAAAAAGATATAAACACAAAAAAAATTATGGTAAGTTAGTTAGGGCTTAAATGTAGTACTGCTTGTTAGCAGCAATTGGATGTTAGACACATGAGATATGAGATAACTGAACAATAAAGGATTCAGAGACGGCTTCATGCAGACTCCAGAGCTGGGCTTTTCATGAGCAAAATGTGTGGTTGACGCAGGGGAGAAAGAAGCAGGAGAGGAGTTAAGCAATAGCACCTGCTGCTATTTCCTGGTTACCGGGAGCAAGGCGCTTTGCTTCTTTGATCTCATTCTGATGTCATAATAACCCCGCAAGTTGGCTATTATAACTTCATTTTACAAATGAGGAAACAGGAGCAAAGAGTAGATGCTTGTTCCACATCACAAAGGTAGTAAGTATCAGTCAATATCCAAACCTGAAACTGAATGAGCCCAAGTTTTCTCATAACCATTTTCTTTCCTTACCAATAGCTCTACTTATTGATGCTTTCTCAGTCGAGGCCTCTATTCCTTTTCCAATTTCTAGATCTGAGCAGGCCAGTTGGGATTTGTGGGACAAAGAAGGCTCATTCTTTTATTAAACTCTCCTTGACATTTTCTCATAGAGTGGATATCAGTGGAAGAAAACCCACCTCAGGACTCTGTGTGAAGTAGGAAAAACGTAGCCTGGGAGACTTGGAACAGGAACACTGCAGTGTGATTTCATGCCAGCCACATTAAAACAGAAAGAGTGATTAGGCATACTTGGTGATTTTTCAATAGAGCTCTGTGACTCTCAAGTATCTGTAGGGCTCAGCCCAGGGCCACTGCTGGGGAAGTAGTTTGGTGTGGAGTAGTTGGATCGACCTCCAGCCCTCTGATACCAGCCAGAGCAGCTCAACTCTTACCTTTTCCATTTGTTTATGTTCCAGCTGAGATCTCATTTGAACCAAAGGCTACAAAACTTTTTTTTTTTTTTTTTTTCTTTTAAAGCGTAGGGCCAGGTGATAGCTAAATGCCCAATTCTGTGAGCCAGCAAGCGCATTCATTGTCATCCATCTCCTTCCACCATTCATGTGCAGGTGGTTCAGTGCGCTGATTCCCCTCCAAACTCCCCATTATGTGGTTGGGGCTCAGGTTCCCAGGCTTGAGGATTTCCTACTCTCTCTGAAATGCCCCCATCCTCCCTCTCCAGTTTGGCCCTCTCTCCCCCTTAGGTTGCCAGAGGCTGCCTTGTGCAGCAGAGGCTGAGGAGTGCGTGCATCTCCACACTCTCTACCTCAGTACTCAAAGCCAGTGCATGTGAGGCTCTAGGGTGCTTGCTTTTGAGAAACACAAGCACCCCTCAGCATGACGTTTGAGATTCTCAGGAGCCAGGTTTGGAGAAGGAAGTGGAAGAAGCAAAGCAGACATGGACATGTTAACCCGTATTGTGGCTTGTGTCTCTCCTAGAAAGTGTCTTGGTGCTCATGTGCCCTTACATGGACTTGTTCATCGTGGCCCGCACACAGCATTCTACCCTTAGTTTGTATTTTTGGAAGGCTTAGTAAAGTAGATTAGACGTTTGAAAGCCAGAATCCTTCCCAGTGCTGCTGAGCCATCCATATTTTCTTCTCAATAAACAGTTGTCAGAGAATTTGATTAAATGAACCCACACACACAATTTACTTGAAAATAATCATCCATGGAACAGTCTGTACCTCAGCATGATCTGTTTGCATTTGGATTTGGCCATCACATTCTAGTTATGATCTGAGGATGTGCTCTTGGGGGACAGGGTTCACTGGGTGGAGTCGGCACCTTGGCCTGAATAAGAGAGGCCCAGGCTCAGAATGAGTGACCTAGACTTAGCTTCCCCACACCTAGCCTTTCTCCATGAAAGGCTTCCTCACCCATGCCCTGAGGTGAGTAATTCTGGAAGAAAGCTCCAGTGAGAAGAGCAATTGATTGGGTGTCAGAAAATATGGAATTCTTCCCCCTTGACCCCAATCACTAGCTTGCCATTGGGGCTGCCAAAAAATGGAAGAGATTGCATCATAAGTCATAAGTTCCTTGTCAGTAGAGGTGTTTAAGTAGGGATGGTTGGCTGTTCCTCAGAAATGCCAAGGAAAAGAACCCAGTAAAGGTTTAGATGAAATAGCCTCAGATGTTATTTTCAGCTGTGAATGTTTCCAGTTCTGGCCATTTTGCTCAGATATACCGAATCAATAGAATTGTGAGAAGCTAAAGGGGTGGATATAAGAGCATTTGACTACTATAATATGGCATGGAGATGTGAGAATTTGTGTTCCAATCATCAGCTTTAAAGCTGAGAGGATGTCTTATGTGCACTGTCACTGAGCTAGACCACACAAATGGTCTCAGCAGAATCTTAGTGGAAACTTGACTTTTCCAGGAGCAATTAGCTGAGATAATGGCGACTATTTGCAGACTGTTCCCCTAGGGCCTAATATCTGACAACCCACCTCTGGATACGTTGAGAGAAGGACTTAGCAGACCCAAAGTAGCTTGCCCCACACCCCTTTACCTCTTCATGTGCTTAATGAAGCCTGTCCTTACTTGACTGTGGGTTCCATAAGGGCAGGGGCCATACTCAACTCATTCTCCACTATAAACCCCCAAAATAAATATTTATGGGTAAATATTTGTTGAATTAAACATGACACATCAAAAAAATTGAGGGATTAGCTATGGAGTTCTACTTCTACGTGTACAAGTTGTTGTTCTACATGCTGTTTAGAAAGGTAAGAAGTCATTTCACTTAGTTCTCTGCCCTCAAGGGACCTTCTTAGAAAGGATATCTCTGACTGACCTGTCTCAATCAAATCCTCCCATTGTTAAACTTTGGTCCCATATCCTGTTTTACTTCCTTCTTGGTAATGCCATCAAATATACACACATATATACACACATACATAGATGTACTGGATGTACATATACATATACACATGTGTATATACATGTGTTTGTGTATGTATATTTCAGATAGATGTATGAGTATATATATTTTTTCCTTTGTTTTCTTATCTTCTCCTCTGTCTCTACAACCCCATAGGACTGTAGGCTTCATGAGAACAGAGAAGCTACTCTGTTCACTACTCTTCCTTACATCCTAGATTCAGACCTGGCCCTTAGTTGTTGTTGTGTGCCTTCAAGTCAATTATGACTCGTGACCCTAAAAAAAAAAAAAAAATTCACTGCTGTCGAGTTGGAAGTGACTCATAGAAACCCCTGCTTGGGTTTCTGAGGCAGTATCACTAAGGAAGTAGATTGCCCAATCTTCCTGTCAAGGAGTGGCTGGTGGGTTTGAACTGCCAGCCTTCTGGTTAGCAGTCAAATGCCTTAGGCACTATGCCACCAGAGCTCCCATGACTCGTGACCCTATATGACAATAAATGCTTGTCAGATGAGTAAAGGAACGTTTAACAGAGAAGATGGACTTGAATTGGGTTTTAAAGACTGGTGATGGCTTGTCTAAGCCCAACAGGGGCGGGAGAATTCTGCCACCAAGGGGAGCAGCAAGATCAAAGGCAGCATAGTGAACAGGAGCCTAGCAAAAGCCCACTGGTTTAACAACAAGTCCCAGCGCTTACTCATCATCATATGGTTGGCTGTTAATTGTCAGTGGTTGTTCACTGTGGTTTGTGGCCTCTGCCAGTACTGGCCATGATGATCCCCCTCATGTGCATTAGTCAGAGCCCTCAAAGACAGAAGCCACTTGCTGGAAATCTAGGGAAAGCTCCTCCACTCAGAATTCCCTAGCATTCATGCCTCAACATTGCAACAATGAATTAGAAACTAGTTCCCAGCATTGGAATAGTCACCTAAATATTTTGCAGATGACTCGTTTGCCTGGTCATAGTTCTTCACTTTCTCCCTTAGTTCTCACAAATACTCAGCTATTAGTGGTAATAAAAGGGATGTGGTATAATGGAAACAAAGTTGAACCCAGAGGTTTAAAGCCTGGGTTTTAATACTTGCTCCATGGATAAGACATTGGCTAACCAGAAGGTCAGCAGTTCAAACCCACTAGCTGCTCTGCCTACAGAAGGAAGAGGGAGCAACCTACTTGTGGTAGTTATATTTGTGTGTCAACTTGGTTGGGCCTGGTTGAGTGGCTGGGCAGCTGGTGGTAGCTATTCCCCATGATGAGATTGTCAATCAACTCCACAGTGGGATCTACCACAAGCAGCTGAATAGCTGCTTTGGGTATGTGGTCTGCTTTGGGTATGTGGTCTGCTTCCCGTATATAAGAAGCAGCTTTGGGAATGGTCTCTAGCCTATGGCATGCTTGGACCCTGCATGTAGCCGTGTCATTGCTCAGCAGCCTGCTATGCTCTGCCGACCTTTGGACTTACAGTGGACTTAAGTTAATGGCCTCCCGTGTGTTTGGTAACATCGGGACTGTGCCTTTTTACTTGTCAACCTTGGGGCTTCTCAGCCTCAGCAGCTAGCAGCTGTCTGAGTGAAGAAACACCTCTAGCTCCAGTGGACTGGGAGCAAAAGGCAGAGCTGGACCCCAAGGTTGAGGGGCTTTCA
>NW_006921700.1:8791902-8811142 GCF_000298275.1 Orycteropus afer afer | reverse complement strand
TTTTTTTTTTTTTTTCTCTCATAATAGAGTCAACCCTTGATTCATGAATGGATGAAATCCCTAAAGTTTCTTGGCAAGTCAATTGTGAAGAATTTGCCTTTATTTATTACAATGTAATAAATGATGGTTAATTCCATGGCTAGCTTGCAAAACTTATAAACACTCATTCATTAACTAGGGTAGCTGAACTCTCATACTAATAGTCCAGAGCAGTGCATAATCCCTGACCACTGGGCATCAAGGGCTAAATTCTGCTAAACCCAGCATCATAGGCCCTGAGTATGGGCCCACACAGTCTCATGGGACTGGGTTGAGTTCCAGTGGCAGCAGGTCCCAGAGCAATCATATTAGAGGAACTAAAGGCAGAGCAGATGGTAGCATGGAGCACTTTCAAACTAAAGTTAGTCCACTGGGGATGCTCATAATCAAAAGCGCAAAAATACTTCGCTTTCAATAGTGCTTTACAACTTATGAAATGCCTCTGCAATATTTATCATCATAGGCAATGCAGGTGTCATTGCTAGGCACGGTGCTAGATGCTGGAAGGGATCTCCTCAAAAGATTTACAGTCTGGGAGGGAAAATAGCAATGACTAACTATACTCTAAGACTGACTGCACTAAGCCCTATGGGATGTACAGAACAAATGTCATGGGAGCCCAGGGAATAGAAAGATGAATGGCAGTGTGAAGCTTTAGGAAGGAGGTAGCACTAGAGGTGGCTCTTGCCAAATAGAAACAAGGTAATCAAGGGAAATAGAGGGAACTATATAATTTGTGACCCAGAAATTGAGGTTTCACTGTGACACTGAGACATTATCTACCAGGGCTTGGTAGTGAGGTGTGGTATGTATATTTCAGGATACCAAATTAGAAGGATTAATAGGCCAGACTGAGGAATTTGAACTCTATTTAAGAGGCAAAAAGGAGCCACAAAACATTTGTATGCATAAGAGAGATCCAAGAATTCCATTTCAATTACTTTACTATGTAAGAATTAATATGTAGGGGGAGGAGGTTCCAAGATGGTGGACTAGGCAGATATACTATCCAGACCCTCTACAACCAACAATTGAGAAAACAAGTGAAATGGTTACGGATGACAATCTTGGAACCCAGAGTTTCAAAGGAAAGGATCAAGAAGTAGATCAAATACTAATAAGAGGAAGAGACTAAATGTAAACAGTGACCGAAGAGCAGCACAATTAAGCTGTTTTGAATTATTGTAAGCAGTGTTCTTGTAGGAGTAGGAACCAGACAACGGACTCCCCTTGCCCAGAACTTCATAGCACTCAAATCAGTGATCGGGCAACCAGAGAGGTATGACTTCCCCATGTACCTTGTACAACCTCCCAGAAGTGTGACCTCACCTGATTCCCTATATCCAATGGCTGGTCAGACTTCCCTTCAGCCAGTGCTGTGGCATTTACTATTTTTCCTTTCTCTTTCTGTTTAATTCTTCCCTCTACCCACACACCCCCATTCCTTTTTTTCCTATCCTTTTCTTTCTTCCTATTCTCTTGCTTTTTAATTTTTTTTTTTTTAAATCCTGACAAGCTAGAGCCCAACCCCTTCTCCTGCTGCCCATGTGGTTAGCAGCACCTGCACCCTCCCTGCCCTGGTTGGAGGTGCACACTCTCACAGTGTTTGGTGGCTGGCACTTTCACCTGTACTGTGCTGCTTTTTCTTTTTTCTTCTTTTTTTTTCTCTTTTCCTTTCATTATTTTCCTCTTCTGCCTTCTTTTCCTCCTCTTCCCCTTTTTTTCTCTTTTTGATCCCATGGAGTGAGTGCCCCCATCCTCCTCCCCAGTGATCAGCAGCACCTGCCCCAACCCAGATGTGGACATCAGTGACACTCCCCTGGAGTATGCGCTTTGTTCCTGCTGCAGCCATGTTTACCAGTTAACAGTTATGCCAGCCCCCCCTTCATATTTTCCTTTCTTTTTTCTTTTTTCCCTTCTCAGTTCTTCCTTCTTCTACCACTCTTTGGTTATTTTTATTATTATTATTCTATCCCTATCCTTCTTTTTTCCTTTTTTATTTTTCTGATCCAGCTGAGTTAGTTTCTAACCCTCCATCACATCTGCATTCAGAAGTACCACTCCTAACCCTCTGTATTTGGTGGTGTACACTTGCATGAAGCAAGTGCCACATTTCCACCACAGCTGTATTTGGTAGCTAGCACTTTCACCAGAACTGTTGGGAGCCAGATCCCCTATCCAGCCATACCTAGCACAACAGCCAACCCCCTCCCAACTCGGTGAGTACCATCACCTACTCCAGCAACACTGGATCGACAACAGACAGTGGCCAAAACCTACCCTGTCAGCTCATAGCTGCTCTGCACCATTAGTGATCAGAGACTCATTGCCCATACTCCCACCTACTACTGAATCCACATAGAGAGAGATGGTGAGCACTTCAGTACTACCAAACTAATGATCAGATTAACATGTTTACTCTGTTGCTCAGATATATTAAACAAAGCAAAACAAAATTAGGATGAGGCAAGCCAACATACAATCAACAAGTTAATACAATAAAACTACAGTATCTCAGAGACAACAGATCAGTCCACATTACACACACACACACACACACACAGAACAAGATGGCTCAAACAAGTGGCCAAAATACAGGGCCAGAAAATCTTCCAGAGTAAGAAATGCTGTTGGAACTACCTGATAAAGAATTCAACAGAATTATATTTAGGTACCTTCAATAGACTGAGAAAAACTTTGAGTAAACCACAGACAAAATCAAGGAAAACATAGACAAGACCCTAAAAGAATTCAAACAAGGTACAAGAAGAAATTGAAAAAATGAAATGGAAAATTAGAAACCATACAAAAAGAGCAAATAGAAATCCAGAAGCTTAATAAGAAAATTTCAGAAATAGCTCATTGGAAGGAAAAAGGAGTAGAATTGAATCAATGGAACACAGAATTAACGTGATTGAAGAAAAGTCTCTTCATACAAATCTGTTACAGAAATAATCGGAAAAACATGGAAAAAAATGAAAATCTAAGAATTATGTGGAACTTCATCAAGAGAAATAACTTACATTTGATTAGCATTCCAGAATAGGAACAGACAACAAAAAGCACCAAGAAAATTGTCAAAGATTTGTTGGAAGAAAATTTCCCTACTATCATGAAAGATAAGAAAATTTACATTCAAGAAGCTCAGTGAACCCCAAACAGGATAGACCTCAAAAGAAAATCACCAAGACATATCATGATCAAACTTTCCAAAGACAAAGACAAAGACAAAGAAAGAATCCTAAAAGCAGTTCAGGAAAAACAAAAAGTCAGCAACAAAGGAGAATCAACAAGACTAAGCTCTAATTTCTCAGCAGAAACCACACAGGCAAGAAGACATATATTAAACCCTGAAAGAAAAAAATTGCCAACTAAAAATTACATATCCAGCAAAATTTTCCCTAAAATACAATGGCAAAAATAGGATATTTCCAGATAAGAAAATAAGGAGATTTGCAAAAACCAGACCAAGCTTATAAGAAAGGTTAAAGAATGACCTTTGGGCAAAAAAACAATGGCAGACAACAACTGGAGATTAACACACAAGAAAACATCACACAGAAATCAACCCAGACATACCAAAACCAAAACCAAACTCACTGCCATCAAGTTGGATCCAACTCATAGCGACCCCTCCTTGGATTTTAGAGGTAGTATCACTACAGAAGTAGATTGCCCAATTTTCCTTCTGAGGACTGGCTGGTGGGTTTGAACCTCCAACCTTCTGGTTAGCAGTCAAAAGGCCTTAGACACTATACCACCAGAGCTCCTAACCTAGATATAGAAGTATCAAAAGTGAAATAAATCTACAAGACTGAACCAGACATGTCAATTTGTAAATGATGACAACTACAAAGCAAAAAGAGGAACTAAGTGATGAACTTATAGAACTTCCAAATGGACAGGAAGTTGAAACGATATCAAGATAAAACGGACTGCTTTGAACTTAGTAAGATAATAATAAATTACAGGCTAAACTTAAAGAAAATTGGCAAATCTTCTCAGTAACATAAAAAAATAAGAAAATCATAAAGTCTTAGTAAACTCTAAAAGAATAGCAATGAAAGAAATGATAAGAAAATCCATAAACAACATGAACAAAGCATAGAAAAATATGTGGAACAAAAAACACCCATCATCAACAACAAAACAAAAACAGCAAAATAACGCAATAAATTCATACCTATCAGTAATTACACTAGATGCAACTGGATTACATCACCAGTCAAGAGACAGAGAGTACCAGTATAGATAAGAAAACACGACCCATGAATCTGCTGTCTGCAAGAGATACCCCCTAGACACAAAGACAAAAATAAACTAAATGTCAAAGGATTAAAAGACATATGAAGCAAATGATAACCCAAAAGAACAGGAAAGGCAATATTAATTTCTAATGTAATAGATTTTAAGCCAAAAACCAGCAAAGAAGGACATTATATTGATCAAAGGGTCAATCAAACAAGAGGACATAACCTAATAAATATCTTTGCACCCAATGAAAGAGCCACAAAATACATAAATCAAACTTTAACAGAATTGAAAAGAGAAATAGACAACTCCCCAATAATAGTAGGAGACTTTAATACACCACTTTCAATGTAGAGCAGAACAACTAGAAAGAAACTCAAGGAAGATACAGAAGATCTAATCAATTAGACTTCATAGATGTATACAGAACACTCTACCCAACAATAGCACAATATACATTCCCAGTGCACATTGACATTCTCTAGAATAGACCGTATGTTAAAACATAAATCAAGCTGCAATCATCTTTAAAATATCAAAATACCACACACACATCATAATGCTATAAAATTTAAAATCAGCAACAGGAAGGTCAAGGGGAAAAAATCAAATATCCGGAAACTGAATAATATTGTTCTTAAAAACTACTGGGTAATAGAATATGTAAAAAATGGGGAAAAAAATCCTTGAATCAAATGAGAATGAAAATACTGCATACATAAATCTTTGAGACACAGCAAAAGCAGTGCTCAGAGGACAATTTATAAAATGCATACATCAAAAAAAAAAAAAAGATTCAAAATCAACTTAATGCCACGTCTCCAATATTTAGAAAAAGAACAGCACACAAAAAAAGGCTATAGTCACCAGAAAAAAGGAAATAAAAATGTTTCAAGTAGAATAAATGAAACAGAAAAATAATAGAAAGAATCAGCAAGACTAGAAGTTGTTGCTTGAAAAGGATTAATAAAACTGACAAACCACTGCCAATTTATCAAAGAAAAAGATGCAAATAACATAAGTAAGAAGTGAAATAGGAGAGGCCTACTGAAATAAAAATGATAATGACAGAATCCTGTGAAGAACAACAAATTTGGAAGCCTAGAAAAATGGACAAATTTCTAGAAAGACTATCTACTGAAACAAACACAGTCTGAAGTAGAAAATTTGAATACACTGATCACAAAAGAAGAAATTGAACAACAACAACATAAACCTCCCAACAGAAAAATATCCTGACTCAGACAGCTTCAGAGAAGAGCTGACACCAATTCTTCTCAAACTATTCCAGAACATAGGAAAGGATAGAATACTCCCTAACTTATTCTATGAAGCAAGCATAAACCTGATACCAAAAACGGGTAAAGACATTACAGAAAAGAATATTATAAACCAATATACCTCATGAACAGAAATGCAAAAATCTTCAACAAAATCTTACCCAGTAGAATCCAACAACATATCAAAAATAATACACCATGACAGAGATTCATACAGGTATTAAATCAACATTAGGAAAAAAATCAGTCTAAATGCAATCTACAACATAAGTAAAACAGAGGAAAGAAATGATCATGTCACTTGAGCAGAAAAGGCATTTGACAGAATCCAACACCTCTTAATGATAAAAATGCTCAGCAAAATAGGAATAAAAGGGAAATTCCTCAGCATAATTAAGGGTATATATACAAAACCAATGACTAACATTATTTTCAACAAAGAGAGACTGAAAACATTACTTTGGAACCAGACAAGAATGCCCTTTATCACCACTTCTATTTAATATTGTGTTGGAAGTTCTAGCCAGAGCAATAAGGCAAGAAAGAGAAATAAAAGGCATCCAAATTAGCAAAAAATAAGGAAAACTGTATTTGCAGATGATATGATCCTATACATAGAAAATCCTAGACACTGAACAAGAAAGCTGCTGGAACTGGTAGAAGGACTTAGCAAAGTGGCAGTGTGTATGATCAACACACGAAACCAGCCAGATCCCTCAACACTAACAAGGAGATCTCTGGAAAGAAAATCAGGAAAACAATACTATTTATAGTAACCACCCAAAAGATGAAGTACTTACATACATACACAGAAGAATATACCATGTTCATGTATAGGAAGACTTAACATTTTGAAAATTACAGTATGACTGTGGTAGTTATGTTTGTGTGTCAACTTGGCTGGGCCTGGTTGAGTGGCTGGGCAGCTGAAGGTAGTTATTCCCCATGATGAGACTGGCAATCAACTCCATGGTGGGATCTACCACAAGCAGCTGAGTAGCTGCTTTGGGTTTGTGGGTCTGCTTACCATATATAAGAACCAGCTTTGTGAATGGTCTCTAGCTTGTGGCACCCTTTGACCCTACATGCAGCTGTGTCGTTCAGCAGCCTGCCGTGCTCTGCTGACCTTGGGACTTTTGATGGACTTAAATTAATGGCCTGCCATGTGGTTTGTTAACATCGGGACTGTGCCGTTTTATCTGTCAACCTTGGGCTTGTTAGCCTCAGCAGCCAGTAGCTTCCTGATTGAAGAAAAGCCTCCAGCTTTAGTGGGCCAGGAGCAGGAGGCAGAACTAAAGCCCAAGGTCGAGGGGCTTTCACACAGACCCTAGAGGCTGGCACTTTAAACTCAGACTTCTAGCCCCCAAACTGTAAGAGAATAAACTCCTGTTTGTTAAGACCATCCCATTTATGGCATATTCTTGTCAGAGCGGCACTAGGTAACCAGAACACTGACCCAAAGTGATCTACAGATTTGATGCAATCCTGATCCAGATTTCACCATCATTCTTTAAAGAGATGGAAAAAGTAATCACCAACTTTATAGAGGAAAGAGACCCCAGATAAGCAAAGCCCTACTAAAGAAGAACAAACTAGGGGGCCTTGTACTCCCTGATCTTATCACCTACTATACAACCACAGTAATCAAAACAGCCTGGTATTCATACAATAACACACACACAGATCAATGGAACAGAATTGAGAGCCCAGAAGTAAATCCATTCACCTATGGACAGCTGATCTTTTCATAGGGCCAAGACACATTTAATGGGAAAGAGTTATTCTCTTTAACAAATGGTGCTGGCAAAACTGTATATCTATTTACAGAAAAATGAAACAGGATCCATGTTTCTCACCATATACCTAAATGTAAAACCTAAAACCATAAAAAGCATCAAAAAGAAAATAGGGGGCAAACTTAGCGACCCTGATACATGGCCTAAGTACACTAGCAAACATAACTAAAAATGCACAAATAGCACAAGACAATCTAGATGGCAGGCACTTCCTAAAACTTAGACTTTTATGCACACCAAAAGACCTCTCCAAAAGAGTTTTTTTTTTTTTTTAAAAAAAAGAACCTACATACTTAGAAAAAATTGGGAGCATTTACATATAGGACAGAAGACTGATCTCTAACATTTATAGAAAACTCCAACAACTCAACAACAAAAAGACAAACAATGCAATTAATAAATGGGTAGAGGTCATGAACAGACACTTCACCAAAGAAGACATTCGGTAGTACAACAAACACATGAAGAAATGCAATCACTAGCCATTAGAGAGATGCAAATCAAAACAATGAGATATCATCTGACCCCAGCCTTAATAGCAAAGTTTAACAATAAATGCTGGTGAGGGTATGGAGAGACTGGAACCTTTGACCACTGCTGGTGGGACTATAAAATGATACAACCACCATGGAAAATGGTATGACACTTACAAAGTTGGAAATAGAAATACCATATAATTCAGCAATCACACTACTAGGTATATATCCTGGAGAAGTAAAAACTGTGACACGAAGAGATATATGTACTCCCATGTTCATTTTAGCATTATTCACAATAGCATAAAGGTGGAAACAACCTAAGTGCCCATCAATAGATGAATGGATAGACACACTATGTTACATACATACAGTGGTATACTATGCAATGTTAAAGGACAACAATGAATCTGGGAAACACCTCATAACGTGGATGAACCTAGCCTAGTGGACATGATGCTGTGTGAAGTTAGTCAATCATATAAGGACAAACATTGTATGAGACCACTACTGTAAAAAGTCAAGAAAATGTTTAGACATAGAAAGACTCATTCTTTGAAGGTTAACTAGAGTGGGAGGGGAAGAGAGGGCAAATCACTAACTGGAGGGTAGACATGTATTAACTTGAGTGAAGGGAGGTCAGCACAAAATGGTGAAGGCAGAGGAAGACACTGAAAGGAGCACAAGAGTTAAAGGTAATAAACATAAATACGATTATATACACAATTCTGCAATATCAGTGAAAGGAATAATCTATGAGTGGACATATAGATACACAAGCTGAAGAAGAGTGGGAAGGTAAATGGGACTGTACCCAATAATATATACAGCATATTTCTGCATATGTATTTGTGGGTGCTGCATACATATCCATGAATATAGTAGAGCACATGGGGCACAGGTATGAAAACTTCTCAGTCATAGCCAAACACCTTGAAGGAATGAGTCTCTGGGCAAGGGGACTCAGGACCATAGTCTCTGTGGACACTGAAGTCAATTTTCATAACATAGTCCACAAAGTCAATGTTCTACATCCTACTTTGGTGAGTAGCAATTAGGGTCTTAAAAGCTTGTGAGTGACCATCCAAGGTGTAATTATTGTTCTCTCTCTGCCCGGGGCAAAGAAGAATGCAAGGAAATAGTCCAAAGGAGTAATGGACCATGTCAACCTGAGCCTCCATGACCCTAAGACCAGAAGAAATAGATGGTGTCCAGCTGCCTCTGTGGATTTCCCTGAAAGGAATCACAGTAGGAAGTCCTGGACAGAGTGAGAGAAATGTGGAGCAAAACTCAAAATCATTAAAAAAAAAAAAAAAAAGGCTTACTGGTCTGATAGAGACTGTTAGAACTCCCAAGACTATGACCCTTAGACATCATGCAAGCCAGGAACTTACCCCTGTGACTCAACAGCCAGATGATAGACAGGCTATAAGGTGAGCAATAATACTAGGAAGGTACACACTCATTACAATAGTCAACCACAGGAGATCAAATGGGCAGCATTTGCCAAGGGATAAAGCTGAAAATGCAGGAAGGGAGAGGAAAGAAGAACTAAGGGAAATGGTAAACACGGGGAGAAAGTGGAAAGAGTTCTGTTAAATTGTGGAGATTGCAATGAATGTCACAAAACAAAATACATATGAATTGTTGAATAGAAAACCAATTTACTCTGTAAACCTTCACCCAAATCACAATTTAAAATTTTTAAAAAAGAATAAATATGTAGAGGCTTTATGTGCTCTTCTTGTTCTCCAATGGCTTATACAACAAATACACATAAAGAGATGAGGAAAGGAAGTTATAAGCTAGCTATTTCAGTATCTCATTTTTTCCTCACTGTAACCCTGTGTAGTTATGTATTCTTATGCCCATTTTATATGTGGAAAAATAGAGGAATAGTGACTTTGATAAGTGACTTACTGAAAGGCACACATGCAATAAATGTAGAGCCAGAACAAGGACCTGCATGTGCAGAATTGCAAAAGTAATGGCCTATCAAATAAAATATGTACTAGTCATGTCCATGAACCTCACTGAGTGCCATGGAAGAGAGATGTTTTCTGTTCTTCAAGTGTTACCATGTGAGTTACACCCATTTTGGGAACGTAAAATATAGATGTTGGAAATTCGCTTTATGAAGAGTCAGGGTAACTCCTCTCTTTCCCCTAAGTCACTGGGGTTAGAGTCTTATCTTGGTGTGGCCCAGTTAAAATTTTCTTTTCTCTAATTCTTTGGAGCAGCTGTTGAAAGGACAAAGACCCCATTTTAATGACTGTTTTCCTTGCCTAGCTGAACTGAAACCTAGTGAACAGACGCACAGCATTGCTAAGCTCTTATCCCTGAGTGAAGTGTCTCTCTGCTCTCAATCTGAAGGGGCATAGCATCAGTAAGACAAAGAAGTCTAATTATATGGCACATGTTCTAACTTAAGATGCTATAGAATGTAAAATGCTGGAGGAGCAGAACCATCAGGATAGGCACTAACAAGAGGCCAATGTATTCACCAAGTCATGACAAGAGGAGTGTTATAGATCTATCATTGAGGTAATTGACCCAGAGCTCAGAGATTGCAAAGGTTGAATCTCAAACCATGGGTTATCCTAACCTTGAAAAGAGCCACTTGCCTGTCTGACGTGGACCATCTGCCATGCTTTTTTTTTTGTTGTTGTTGTTATGTGCCCTCGATTCAAACCTGACTCACAGAAACCCCTCTTTGGGTTTCCGAGGCAGTATCAATATGGAAGTAGATTGCCCAACCTTCCTTCTGAGGAGTGGCTGGTGGGTTTGAACCTCTAGCCTTGTGGTTAGCAGTCAAGTGCCTTAGGCACTGTGCTACCAGAGCTCCCAAGAACCAAGGTGTTACGGTGTTAACAGATTTCCAGGATGACAGTACTGGGAAGAACTTTAGAGATCATCACATTTGAGCACCTTGTTTGATCATTCAGGAAGCACAGAGAAATGAAACAAGTCTCTGAATGTCAAAGAGTATGACCCTCTGGCCATTTGAAGGGCATGGTGCTTCCCCTGCACAAGAAGTGTAGACTTTAGTCTTGTGTCATTTCTGTGACATTAACTCCTTTCCTTTTATATAGCATGTCTGAATACTCAATGTGTAGGTGATAGTATTTCTATTTAGCTGGTGAACAAACTCTGAGGTCAGACAGTTTAAGGGGCATATCCAAGGTCGCTCAGAGATTGGGCACTGAACTTGAGATTAGCATCCAGGTTTTCTGGTGCTATTGAGTCTTTGCATGGCTTTTATCCATAATCGTTTGGCCAAACATGGACAAGTTTGTCTGAGCCAGTCTTGCTCTTGAAATTAATTATCCCCATGACCAAGCATATGCATTTGTGATCCAGCTGACAAATCAGGGTTCCTATATTTTGGGAAAGAATTGGGTGAAGTTGGCTGGTTCTCATATACTGTAGAGCATGGTGAGCTTGGCGTGAGGCATTAATGAATTATCTTGATGCACTTGGCTTCTCCTCCATCTGTGGAAGTCATTGAATCATTGGTCTCCCTTTGTGAGTGACCAGAGCTTTTTTGAAGTGTATTACTATTACAGATGAGAGACTCGGTAAATTAAAACCCATAACTTCTGACGCATGTTTCTCGACAGTGCCCTAGTGGTGCTTGAAGGAACTAATGCAATACTTAGAAGTTAAATATCCTTTAGAAAAAAAGCCAGCATGATGGTGGTTTGAGGGTTAAAAAACTAATGTGTTGGAATGCATTTGTAGATTCTCTTTAGCTGCCAGGGAGGCCCACACTCCAGTACTATTTCTTTTCCGCCTGCCAAATTTTCTGCTTTTCAGGAAATCCCTGCAACCTGATTTTTATTTGGCTGTAGATAGACCCAAACAGGAAAACTTCAAGATGGCCCAGTTGTATATGTGGGACCCTTGAGACTGACCTCCTTTTAACTTGTACTAAGAGGGTAACTGCCATCTAGTTAATAAATGAGACCAGCCTGAGGTTAGGCATCTCTATGCTTCTGGTTTCCCAGGCTCCTGTCATTCTGTCCTTCCCACTGATAAATAGGCTTTTGGGGTCAGGGAGTCAAATGTCACCCACAGCCTAGGGCTTGGTGCAGAATCAGCTCAGGCAAGCCCTGTAAGAACTGTCTGTTGTTGTTGTCATTATTAGGTGCCATCAAGTTGATTCTGAGTCAGGATGACCCCATATGTCAGAGTAGAACTGTCCCAGGGGGTCATTTAATCCATAATCTTTATGGAAGCAGATCACCAAGTCTCAACCCTGCTGAGTGGGTTCAAACCACTAGCCTTTCAGTTAGCAACCAAGCACTTAACCATTTACACCACTTTCTAGAGAAAGAAAATGACCTCCACTGCATTTAGAGTTTTCAGGAATAAGATTCTTCCTCCATTTTTAATCATAAATAAGGTAAGGGTAATTGCATCTTAAAGTTCATAACGTAGAACTGAGAAGAGTCTTGGGCATCCTGCATCCCCCTGGCCATTTTGCTTTATGGTTGGGGAAACTGAGGCCAGAGGAGCAGTGCATGTACTGGAAACCAGGGTTCCTGACTCTCACCCTGATGCCTTTCCTACTGGCTTGAGTTGCCTTGCACTTGCATTTCAGGAGCCAACTTTGCTAGCTTGGCAGGATATGGCTCATTCAGAAGAAATTTGGAAATACACTGCAGACCCAAGGGATTTTTCAGTGTCAACTCTGATTATTTGGTGGGAAAAAGATTCCTGAAATACATTGCTCATGCCCCTCAGGGAAAATTGATTCATGTAGGCACTCACTTAGCAAAGTGTTCTTGTATGGCATCAAATGTGTTCCCAAGTGATCAAGGGGAGCATGGTCAGCTCTCAGGCGGGGAAAGGAGTGCTGGACAGCGTGGCCAGAGATAGGTTTGCCCAGCTCAGGCAAACCCATGTCCTAACCCAGACTCCTTTTCTTTCCTGAACCTGTGTGAGTTTTCATTTTACCAGAATGATTTAAACTGTCTAGAGTCTATTTAATAGCTAGGAAAATTCCACCTGAATTTTTTTTTTTTTTCTTTCAACCATAGTGCCCAAGCCGTCTGGCACATACCCATAAGTCAGTAACTCTCAAGCACAGGGACAGTGAAATTATAGTTCTATCTCTACAAATGTGTACTTGATCCCTCCTGTAAATTCACACTTAGTAGAATATTTAAAAATCGCCTTTGATTTCCCAATCTAAACACGGGTCTGTGAGAGCAGGAGAGTGGGGTTGCTGAGCGAGGGCAGGCTGTAGCCTGCACCAGAACTGGGACCCACTTGCTCTGCAGACTCCCTGCAGAAAAGCAAGGCTGGGTAGATAGGCTCCTTTTATGATGGGAGAAATGACTGTTTTTATAGCACACTAAATAAAGCCTGCTTTGGAAGCTAGAAGTTTATTGAGTGGGGAGGGCTGTTGATTCTGTTTTCTGTCCCTCTGCCTTCCTCCAACCAGCCTCCCCCTTCAGCTGAGAATGGGAAAGGTGGGTGATGAGGTTTCAGGCCTTAGAAAGTCCATGGGAATAATAGGACTTAAAATTTAAACTTATCCTGATGTATTCCTGAATCTCATATTGATTTTATAGGGAATACATCCTGCTTGGCTTCTCCAAATCATTAGAAGAGTTCGCAACCAAGCAATAACAAACAATAGCAGTAAGTGGCATTTCTGTAGTCCTTTATGGTTTTCAAATGTTTTTTCATCCATTTGATACTCAGGCAGTCTGCAAAGGCAGGCAGGCCCTGGAGTGATCATTCCTCTAGTACACAAGGAAAGACTGATGCCAGAGAGGTTAAGTTATTTATCCACAGCCATAACACTTGTTAAGGGCTGAGTGAAAGTTAAAACATGAGATTAATGGCATAAAGAGGAAATATAATTAAAATCCTTAACTGGGAAATAGGCAGTTTTTTGGGAGCATTAGAATGAGGTAGAGGAAAGGCTAAGTCTGAATATACTAATCTGTGTATAGATGTTATAAAAGGTGCCTTTCTGTTGACTTGCAGTGGTCAATGGAATGTGCCTTTGTCTTTAAAAGCCTTAAGCCTTGGTGCTTAATCAGCCAAGGCTGGGAATAAAAGACCTAACCCACCTGAAGTGTCCACAAAGCCACAGAAGAAAGGTGTTTACTCTATGACTTTGGCTTGATGGCAAATGCCATATCATCAGGAAGGGCCAGGGTGAGGAGCTTCCTTCCCCTCTCTGGAATACAGTGGCCTCATTGTAAGACAAGCGGGATGATCAAGGCCAAGTGCTATAACTGGAAGTTATAATCAAGGAATTGAAGGAAAGGCAGGCTCAGATTCTGAAGGAGATAGTCCAGCAATCCAGCTGAGTGGAAGATTCAGCCTGACTTTGAAGGTGGCTCCAGGACTGGAGCCTGGGGAAGTCTGCCAGTTTAACAAGGATCCAACAAAGTGCATGGGTTTGCAGTAGACTCAGACCAGAGAGTTTTGTTACAGTGCCTTTCACCTAGTCTCCTATGACAGGAGGCACTGACAGAGAAAGTATGAAGAACAGCTTGAGATGGGTGTCTGATTGAGCACCGAATTCTGGACCTGATTATCTGTTTAAGTTTAAGCAATCCATTGGTCTTTCTAAGCTACTGTCCTCGACTATGAAAGAGAAAAGGATCTCCAACATCCCTTGCCACTCTAGGACTCCACCCTGGCACCTCTAAGTGCACCATGACTCATTGGTACTATTTGCCAGCTAGATGTTTATATAATGAATGATTCTAGAATGAATAGACTCAGAGGCATTGTGCTGTGGCCTAATGGAGGCAGATGTAGTTTTCCAGGAGTCCCTGCATGGTGCAGATGGTTAACATGCTTGACTACTAACTAAAAGGTAGAAAGTTCAAGTCCACCTTGGAAGAAAGGCTTGGCAATCTACTTCTGAAAGATCAACCATTGAAAACCCAATGGAGCCCAGTTCTGCTCTAACACACTTTGAGTTACCCTGTGTTATAGTCAGTTCCAAGGCAACCAGAAGCTTTTCACCTCACATCACACCATCACCATCCATTGACAGTAACTGCCCACAGCCAGGTGCCTGCACTCATCATTTAAAACACATAGAACATCTTGTCCCCTTAATTTTAACATATGAGCACCACCCCAAAGCACCCCAACATGAACTCTGTACAGTATCCCACTTTCCATATTTGTTTTAGGAAGAGACTAAAACCCATTATTAAGCTAAATCATGACAGTCAAGAGACAGGGGTGTGTATGTGTGTCTTATTTACAACTTCTGGACAGTGGCTTAATATCTAAAATGGTAGGAAGATACCAGGTACAGCTGGGAAGACCAAAGCTAGGTTATTTGGCTGAGATTAATACCATAGAGTCATGGCCAATGAGTTTACTTAGTGAGAACATGGTAGCAATCAGAACCAGGAACGGGCTGGATTGTCCTTCCAGTATTGTCATTCTGGTGAATGACAATCAGCAACCATCCCCAAGACCTGGCATCAGTTGTCAAGAATTTGAGCTAAAACTGTCCTCACAAGGGGCTTCAGAATGACTAGCCATAAATGAGGCAGTGTTCCCTCATCCCTATCACGAGAGTACTGCGTTTCTGAAGGGTTATTGTTGTTGTTGTTATGTGCCTTCGAGTCAGACCCAACTCATAGCAACTTGGGTTTCTGAGGCAGTATCCCTACGGAAGTAGATTGCCACATCTTTCTTCTGAGCAGTGGCTGTTGGGTTTGAACTGTCAGCCTTCTGGTTAGCAGTCAAGTGCCTTAGGCACTACGCTACCAGAGCTCCCTTCTGAAGGGTAGTGATATCAATAATGAATAATAAAATTATGATAAGAGTACTAACTGACATTCATTTGATGCTGTGTTCTGTGATACCATTTTTACTAACATCACCTCATTTAATCTTAAAACAACTCTTATCAGGTTGGCCCTGTGATTTTCCCCATTTTAGAAGTAGAGAAGGTAAGTAACATGTCCTACGTCACATAAGTAATGAGAGGCAAAGGCAGGATTTGAACTTGGGTCCTTCTAATTCCTGAGCTGAATATACCCTCAGGAGTTCCCATGCAGTGTAAGCACTAGGATAGTTCCCACTGCATGCCAAGTACTGGTCTAAGGATGTTATATAGATTTACACATTCAATTCACCTGTTAGCCCTGTTTTATAGCTAAGAGAACCAAGGTAAGGAGAAGTTAAGCAGTTTCTCCAAAGTCACGCTACTAGTGAAATTTGAACTCAGCTGAGATTGGAACCCAGGCATTCTGGCTGAGTCTGTGCTCCTAACCTCTGCAGACTGTTGCTCCACTACCTCTCAAAAGATAGATAACAGGCAGTCCATATGTAACAGAAGCCATGCTACCTTCAACAGAAAACCTCTAGAGCCAGTTTTGTTGTGGTCAGGTGCTATCAAGTCATTTCTGACTCATGGCAACCTGATGTGTGCAGAGTAGAACTGCTCCACAGAGTTTTCAAGGCTGTGACCTTTCAGAAGCAGACTGCTGTGTCTACCTTTCAAGGTACTCTGGGTGGGTTTGAACCACCCACCTTTTGGCTAGTTGTCTGGCACTTCACTGTTTGAGCCACTCAGCAACTCATAGAGCCAGTTTAAGCGTATGAATTATGTAGGAGATCCGAGGGCAGTCAAACTTGGGTTGACATGGGAACTTGCATGCCCACCATACCAGGGGCATCGCAGTGTGTAACTAACCAGGATGTGGACATGGCCCTGCATCACTGGAGAGGAATGGATCCAGGTTTCACCCTCTCCTGAGGCCAGCCTCCACATCCTCACTGCCAGTCTGGTCTGTGTGAAGCTGAGTGTCTTCTATCAAATGAGGCTCATGCTAAATGAATGATCACCAAATGCTTGCAGTTTGCAGTGTTTATGGTGTCTTTAAAAGCCGAGTTTTCAGGTGAATTCAGCATCTTCTTGACATTTTAGACTCGATTTATAATCAAGGGCTATTTTAGCTCTAATGACAAAAAACACTTGTTTTGCAGTTAAAAAAAAAAAAAATTATAAAAGGAAAATATGGGAACAGAAGGGGACTGGGTAAGGATACTTCTTTTTCTCAATTCTCCCCGCCTTATTTTTTCCCTCTAACAAGCAAAAAGCTGGATGTAAACTTTGGTTGTTCTCTTTGAGCCCCTCTTGTCTGTACTATTGTGCTCACACTGGTCTCCCTGCAGCAATGGCACCCTAAAACAAAGCTGAACAAAGTTAACTGAAGTAACTACTTATTAAAACACAGAGTCCTGCCCCCCAGGCCCAAGCCGTGACCTTGAAGGAGAGAAGCATAGTGCTTTGAATATTAAACAAAGCCATCAGTGATTCTTCCCTTCATACTAGTTTGGGAAATACCTTTTCCTTTTTTTTTTTTTTTTTGGACCGATTACCTAGCTCTGCTGGTGGGATGGCTAAAGCATTTGGCTGTTAACCAGAAAGTTGGCAGTTCAAACCCACTGCTCTGTGCAAGGAAGATGAGGCAGTCTGCTTCCATAAAGATTTATAGCCGTGGAAACCCAATGGAGGTTGCTATGAGTTGGAATTAACTCAATGGCAGTGGGTTTGATTTTTTTCTTTTGTTTTCACGTTATTCATTCAATGTTCTTCATAAGACAGACTTTCCAGATGCCTTGAAATTCAGACTGTTACCTCTAATGCTCGTAAGGTTCTTATACCTCTCTTACAGATACAACCTTCAGACTTAAATATTCCACCCCACTGATTTATTTTTTAATCTTTTTATTGTGATTTGGGTGAAATTTTACAAAGCAAATTCATTTTACATTCAATAGTTCATACACTTTTTTTTTTTAAATTGTGATTTGGGTGAAAGTTTACGGAGTAAATTCACTTTCTATACATCAGCTCACACACGTTGTCTCATAACATTGACTATAATTTACTCCAATGCAATAGCTCCCCTCCCACTTCCACCTGATAGTTACCTCTTCCCTGTGTCCATCCCTCCATGTACTCCCGCCCGCTGAACTGTCTCCCTGTGCATAAACAGCCCTTCTTTCTCCCATGATTGTTCTCTCCAAGGAGTGTGTCTACCTCAGATATGTGTTCAACTCATATGCCTGTCCTCTATTTGGCTGGAAGCCACAAGTGTGGATTCAATTCCAGACTAGAAGGGCAGCTAGATACCATAGTCTCAATGGTTCCACCAGGCTCTCTCAGACCAGCAAACCTGGTCCCCCTTTTTTCTTTTTTTCCCAAATGATTTTGAGTTTTGTTCCACATTGTTCTCCCTCTCTATCCAGGATCTCCTACATAGATCCCCCTCTGAATGGTTGACAGTGGTAGCTGGGCACCATCTAGTTCTTCTCGTCTCATAGTCATGCAGGCTGAGGATCGCATGGTGTACCAGTCATGAGGGCTAATTGTTTCCATGAATCCTTGGTTTTCTTCATTCTTCTTTGCTCTGGACAAGGAGAGACCCATTGTTGCATCTGGATAACTGCTTGCAAGCTTTTAAGATCCCAGTCGCTACTAGCCAAAGTTGGAGGTGGAACAATGTTTTGTGTAGTATGTTATGCAAATTGAGCTTGATGTCCCCTGTGACTGTGGTCCCAAGCCCACAGGTTTAACTACTTGCTCCCTCTGGGTAGCTGGCTGTGACCAAGAAGTGACTACAACCTTCTCTCTTGTCAGCTCTACTATACCCCTGGGAATTCTTACAGTACATACAAATACTCTTGTAGAAGCATTGTCTGCCCACCCCACACATGGTCCCAGGCACACTGCCTACTACATAAACATACCTAATAGTTCAGCCTGTCCACCCATCTATCCACCCGTATACTCATGTTTGCCTTCACTGACAACGTAGTATTACTGTATGTGCAAAAGGGTTCATCTTTGTTGTCTATACCTCCCATGTATGTCTATGTCTTCCTCTTCCTCAATGCCCCCATGTTGATCACTCACATTTGGTACACAGCCATTCTCTTCACCCAAATCAATACTTATCTCTACCTTTCTAACAGTGTTCCCTACTCTACCTTCCCACCCCTGGCATCCAACAAAGAAAATTTCCATCCATATATAAACCATTCCTTGACTTTTACAATAATGAACTAATACAATATTTGTCCTTCTGTGATTGACTTATTTCGCTCAGCATAATATCCTCCAAATTCATCCATGATATGCAGTGTTTTGCAGATTCTACATTATTCTTTAGGGTTGCATAGTATTTCATTGTGTGTATGTACCATAGTTTCATTATCCATTCCTCAGTTAATGGGCATCTAGATTGTTTCCAACTTTTTGCTATTGTAAATAGTGCTGTGATCCACATGGGTGTGCATATGTCTGTTCTTGTCATGGTTCTCACTTCTTTAGGATATATACCTAGTAAAAGGTAGCATAGTGTCTAAGGCACTTGACTGCTAACCAGAAGGCTGG
>NW_006921700.1:8789779-8791462 GCF_000298275.1 Orycteropus afer afer | reverse complement strand
AACTTTGCTGCTAGTGCTGGGGCAAGATGGTATCTCATTGTTGTTTTGATTTACATCTCTCTAATGGCTAATGATTGTGAGCATTTCTTCATATGTTTGTTGGCTGCCTGAATATCCTCCTTGTTGAAGTGTTTATTAATGTCCTCTGCCCATTTTATAATTGGAATTTTTTTGTTATTGAGGTGTTAGAGTTTTCTATAAATTCTAGAGATAAGTCCCTTGTCAGATATGTCATTGCTGAATGTTCTTTCCCAATCTGTATGTTGTCTTTTGACTCTTTAGGAGAATTGCTTGGAAGCACATAAAAATTTAATTTTTAGAAGGTCCCATTCATCTAGTTTCTCTTCTGCTGTTTGTGTATTTTGGGTTATGCCATATATTGGGGCCCCTAAATTTGCCTCTAGTTTTTCCTTGAGGAACTCTATACTTTTAGGATTCACATTTAAGTCTTTGATCCATCTAGGGTTAGTTTTTGTGTATGGTGTGAAGTATAGATCTTGTTTCATTTTTCTGCAAATGGGTATCCAGTTTTGCCAGCACCATTTATTAAACAAACAATCTCTTCCACATTCAATGGATTTCAGCCCTTTGTCAAAGATCAGCTGACCATAGGTCAATGAATCTATTTCTGGGTTCTCAATTGTATTCCATTGTTCTATGTGTCTGTTGTTGTACCAATACCAGGCAGTTTTGACTACTGTGGCTATATAGTAGGTTTTGAGATCTGGCAGTGTGAGACCTCCTACTGTGTCCTTCTTCTTCATTAGTGCTTTGCTTATCTGAGGTCTCTTTCCTTTCCATATAAAGTGATTGGTTTTTCCATATCCTTAAAAAATGTTGATGGGATCTGGATTGTGATTGCATTGAATGTATAGATTGCTTTGGTAGAATTGATATTTTCACAATGTTCAATATTCCTATCCACGAGCATGGTATGTTCTTCCATTTATGTAGATCTCTTATGGTTTCTTGAAGTAGTTTTTTTTATAGTTTTCTTTGTATAGGTCTTTTGTGTCCCTGGTAAGATTTGTTCTGAGGTTTTTTTTGTTTTGTTTTGTTTTGTTTGGTAGCTATTATAAATGATATTTCTTTCCTTATTTCTTTTTCAGCAATCTCTTTACTGGTATAGAGGAATCCAACTGATTTTCTGGATGTTGATCTTGTATCCTGCCACAATGCTAAATCTCTCAATTAGTTCCAGTAGATTTTTGACTGAGTCTCTTCTTGGAGTTTCTAGGTATAGGATTGTATCATCAGCCAGTAGGGATAGTTTGACTTCTTCCTTACCAATTTGGAAGGCTTTGATTTCCCTTTCTTGCCTTATAGGCCTGCCTAGGACTTCCAGTACAATGTTGAATAGAAGTGGTGATAGAGGGCATCCTTGTCTGGTTCCTGTTCACAAGGAAATGGTTTCAGTCTCTCTCCATTGAGTATAATGTTAGCTGTTGGTTTTGCATAGATGCTCTTTATTATGTTGAGGAATGTCTCTTCTATTCCTATTTTGCTGAGAGTTTTGATCAAGAATGTGTGTTAGATTTTATCAAATGCCTTTTCTGCATCAATTGATATGATCATGTGGTTCTTTTTCTTTGTTTTATTTATGTGGTGGATGACATTGATTGTTTTTCTAATGTTGAACCACCCTTGCATACCTGGTATGAACCCCACTTGGTCATAATGAGT
>NW_006921700.1:8787566-8788929 GCF_000298275.1 Orycteropus afer afer | reverse complement strand
CTGATCACTGCTTTTGCTGTGTCCCAAAGATTTTGGTATGTTGTGTTTTCATTCTCATTTGATTCAAGGAATTTTTCAATTTCTCTTTTTATTTCTTCTGTTACCTAGTCTTTGTTAAGGAGGGTGTTGTTCAATTTCCATGTGTTGACTCTTTTTCTGTTTATCTTCCTATTGTTGATTTCTAATTTGATAGCATTATGATCTGAGAAGATGATTGGTGGTATTTCAATGTTTTTTAAATTTATTAAAGTTTACTTTATGGCCTAACATATGGTCTATCATGGAAAATGTTCCACGTGCACTGGAAAAGAATGTATATTGTGCTGTTGTTGGGTGAAGTGCTCTATATATATATATATATATAAGGTCAAGTTAGTGGATTGAATTGTTTAGCTCTTCTGCATCGTTGATGAGTGTCTTTCCAGTTGTTCTATCTGTCTTTGAAAGTGGTGTATTAAAATCTTCCACTATGACTGTGGAGTCATCTGTATGACTTTTCAACTCTTTTAAAGTCTGACTTAGGTATTTTGGAACACTTTCATTGAGTCCATATATATTTATTATGGTTATATCTTTTTGTTCAATTGATCTTTTAATCATTATATAATACCCTCCCTTGTCTCATATGGTGGTTTTTGTCTTAAAGTCAATTTGATCAGAAATTAATATTGTCACCCCTGCTCTTTTCTGGTTGTCATTTGCTTGATATATCTTTTCCAACCTTTGATTTTTGGTCTATTTTTGTCTTTGTCTCTAAGGTGTGTCTCTTGTAGACAGCACATTGATGGATTTTGTTTTCTTACCCAATCTGCAACTCTCCATCTCTTGAGTGGTGCATTTAATCCATTGACATTCATTGTAGTTATCGACAAGTATGAATCAGTTGCTGTCATTTTGTCATGTGTTTTTTCATGGTGTCCCTGGTTTCTTTGTTCCATGTTATTTTCTGTGCTGAGCTCATTATGTTTATGAATCCTGTTATCATTTCTTTTGTTGCTGTTGCTTTAGTATTTGCTGAATATCCATGTTTGTCCTCTTTTTTACTGTGATGTGAAGGTTTATCATTTTTCAAATTGATACAAATTACCCTGTGATTTATAATTTTCTCCCCAAATTTGGAATAGTCCATTGTGTCTTGCAACTCTCTTGACTTCCTCACCATTTAGAAGTTCTATAACTACACAGTACTTTCCTTCCTTTTTGGTTTGTAGTTCTCATTTGGCAATTGGAGTCTCTGATTCCCTGTTTATAATCTTGTAAGCTTATTTTGTTGTTGTTTTAGGAGCTCTGGTAGCATAGTGGCTAAGGCACTTGACTGCTAACCAGAAGGCTGGTGGTTCAAATCCACCAGCCACTCCTCGGA
>NW_006921700.1:8722260-8786679 GCF_000298275.1 Orycteropus afer afer | reverse complement strand
GCCCTTTCAATCTGTTATCTATTTCTGACAATTTAGTATTAATCTTCTGGATTTCTGTCTGTAGATTTAGAATCATTTCTAATTTTTCATTTATTTTGTCATTTTATTCTTGTATTTTCTTCCAAAATTATTCTGGGGATTTTTCTGTATTTTCCTTGATCTGTCTCTCAATCCTTCGAAGATAGCTAAATATAATTCTTTTGAAATCCTTATCAGGGAATTCCTATGCTGTTTCTTTCCAGGGATATGTTCTGGGGCTTTATCCTGCTTCCTTGTTTCTACCACTTTATCTTGTTTTTTTGTTTGGACTGTGATGGTTTGTTGTCTCTGAGACATTGGGACGTTGTTGTATTTAGACCTCTGTTAACTGTTTGTGAAGAGCAGCTAAGGGTGAGTCAGGCTCTTCTTGGTGGTTGTTTTATCATAGGACCGTTGTTGGAGAAGGATGTGGTTACTCTCACTCAGTAAGTGAAGCTGCAAGAGGTGTGGGTGTAGTTGTGTCATATGGGGACTGTCACTGTCTCCACTCAGTTAGACAAAAATAACAATTGAATAACTATCAAAAAAGTAAAAGCAAATAGCCAAAAAACACACTGTACAATCACACAGGAACAGTAACCAAAAAAGAGAAAAGGGAAAAAAACAATAGCAAAAAAAAAAAAAAAAAAGGTAGTCTTAAATGGGGAGAGAGCAATAAGAGAGAAAAAAAAAATGGAGTGGCAGAATAATGAAGGAAAAAATGGGAAAAACACAGAAAGAAAAACAAGAAATGGGGATAACCACAAGGAAAAAAAAAAAAAATTGGAACCAGGAAAAGGGAAAAGAAAAAAAAGCTGAAAACTAGAATCTGAGAAGGGAAGAATAAAGAATGATAATAAAAAGGGCGAAAGTAATAATAATAATAGTAGTTTTAAAACAGACAAAAACAAACAAACTTAAAAAAAAGAAGAAAGAAAAAAGAAAATGTGGACAGGGTGGGTCAGGGCACCCAGTCTCCATCAGAGCACACAGACTGGGATGGAATTCCTGCCGGCCTAGAAGGTGGATGGGAGTGAGGAATGGCTGCAACTCCGTTCACCAAGAGGGTGTGAGGTATAAGAGTGACAAGGGGAATGTCATACCTTTCCAGTAGTCCATGCATCCAGGATGTCCTTGCGGTTCCCAGCAAATGGAGCCTATTCTCAAGTCCCTGGAATCTGGGAGAACACTGTCATTTTAAATATCCAAAATGGTCAAGCCACTTGTAAACATTCAAAATGGCTACACCCTCCAGATGGGCAAAAGTCCACACGTCAGCCTACCCTCCTCTTAGCTGCCTCCCCTTTTATTCCCTAGCCACCAGAGCAGTCCTCCTGCTGATTTTTAGGTTAATTATTAGGTCCTACCACCAGTCAGCAATATCCAAACTGCCTGTGCAGTCAGGATTGCTGCCGGACCGCAGCTCCGTATGTCTCCCTTTTTGTTGTTTTCATGCAAATTCTTCTGCTAGTTGGAGTTTAGTTGACTTCTATATCCTTCCCTTCAAAACTCAGGGGTCCAGGATCATATTCTGTATCTGTGTTAATTAGTTCACCTCTTTGTTTGTTGAAGAGGGTCTGTGCACTCTTTCTGCCTCTTCCACCATCTTACCGGAAGTCTGTCCATACACATTTTGTTTTGTAACACTGATTACATTTCCCACATTGTAAAAGCTCTCCTTCACCTTCCTCCCTTTGATTACCTTTCCCTGTGTCCTTTTTGCCTATGCATTCCTGCCTCCCTGCTTTTCTCCCTGTGCAAATGCTGGCCTTCTGATCTCCCATGGTTGATTGTTATAAGTAATGCATCTCCCTGGTGTAGTTGTTCAGCTGTAGAACTGTCTGCTCTTTGGCTGAGGGTTAAGTCCAATTCCAGGCCGGAAGGATGACTTCGGGCCATAGTTTTGGGGGTTTCACCAGTTTCTATTAGACCAGTAAGCCTGGTCTTTTTTTTTGATTTTGAGTTTTGTTCCACATTTTTTCCCCTCTCTAACCAAGATCTCCAATTTTGATTCTTTTTGGAATGGTTGGCATTGGTAGCTGGGCACTGTCAAGTTCTTCTGGTCTCAGGGTCATACAAGCTGAGGTTCTCATGGCCCATTAGTCCTTTGGACTAACTGTTTCCATGTGCCTTTTATTTTCTTCACTCTTCTTTGTTCTCGACAAGGAAAGACCAACAGTTGCTTCTTAGATGGCCACTCACAAGCTTTGAAGACCCTAGTCATTACTCACCAAAGTAATGTAGAACAATATTTTTGTATACTATGCTATGCCAATTGAACTTGATGTCCCCCACGACCATGGTCCCTACTCCACAAGGCCAGTGACTAACTCCCTCAAGGTACTTAGTTGTGGCTAAGAAGTTATCCTACTTTGCCCCTTGTTAGCTTTAAACTGCATGTGGACATTTTGATGCACATATTTGTCTTCCTTTTCCTTAGTAATAAATATTGTGCTAATCACACACTTTTGTTATATTGCCTTTCTCTTCACCCATATCAACACCTATCTCTTAACTATCCCTCTGTTTTCCCTCTCCTCCCATCCCTGGTAACCAGCAAAGAGAATGTCCTATGCGTGGTAAACATTTCCTTGACTTTTTGAATAATAAAAGACTCATATGATATTTGTCCTAATATGATTGATTTAGGAGCTCTGGTAGCGTAGTGCCTAAGGCACTTGATTGCTAACCAGAAGACTGGAGGTTCAAACCCACCAGCCACTCCTCAGAAGGAAGGTTGGGCAATCTACTTCCGTAGTGATACTGCCTCAGAAACCCAAGGAGGGGTCGCTATGAGTCAGATCCAACTCAACGGTACATAACAACAACAACATAATTGATTTATTCCAATCAGCATAATATTCTCTGAGTTCATCCATGTTATGAGGTGATACACTGATTCATCATTATTCTTTAATGCTGCATGGTATTCCATTGTGTGTAATGTACCATAGTTTGGTTGTCCATTCATTTGTTGATGGGCACTTGGGTTATTTTCCATTTCTTTACTGTTGTAAATAGTGTTGTGATGAACATGGATTTGCATATATATTTTATTGGTGCCCTAGATCTCACCACTTTAAGATATATTACTAGTAGTGGGATTGCTGGATCCTGTGGTATTTCTATTTCCAACTTTTTTAAGCAAGTGCCATACTGATTTCCACAGTGATTATACCATTTTACTGTCCCATCAACAATGTATGAGAGTTCCAATCTGTCCACACCCTTGCCAGCATTTGTTGTTTTCTGTCTTACTGAACTTTGCTATTATTGCTGGGGTGATATGATATCTCAATGTTGTTTTGATTCACCCCACCAATTTTGCTACTTCATTATATGCTGTTGTTGGTAGCTATAGTTCAATCAGGCCCCAACTCATGTTGACCCCATACCCAGTGGAGGAATGTGCTGCCAGCTCCATAATCAGTTGAGGATAGCATGAGGTTTTCATTGGCTGATTGTCAGAAGTAGATTGCCCAGCCTTTCTTTCTAGTCCATTTTAGTCTGGAAGCTCCACTGAAACCTGTTCAGCATCATAGCAACACACAACACACAGACAGATAGATATTTGGGGGTCGCATTTGAAGTGCGTTGGCCAGGAATCAAACTCTAGTCTCCTGCATGCAAAGTGAGAATGCTATCACTGAGTTCCCAGTGCTTCGCATCAAATGCTACTGATTCTCAAAGAAGAGACAAGAGCATACTCCATTTTCTCCTTTTTTGAGGAGATGGAATGAAAGACAAAATCATGGGGAAGAATAGGTAAGAAATTTTTAGAACCTAAATATTGTTCCATAATTCTCCTTCTTTAGGATCAGATTTTGATTGCAGAATATGTCCTCACTGAGGCCAGGACTATGTCCTTATTTCTGCTGTGTCCCCCAGGGAATCCAGCCTAGCATCTCGAAACTAAGCTGAAGTCTCAAGGTGCTTGGGCAGGGAAGGCAAAGCCTGGCTGCTGGAAAAAGGCAGAGCAGAGGAGCTTTTAGTGGGATTCTGGTTCTCCAGGCCCTTAGCACCTGAAGAGTGCAATCAGGAGGCAAAGAGTTCCTTCTGGAAGGATGTGGAGGTGCTGCTGCCCTCCAATTAGCCCTCTCCAAGCTGCTCAGTGGCTGCCTCTGAAGTGGTCATCCTGCTGTTCCACACTAATTTCTCTCTCTCTTTCTTTGAACTTTCTTAAATCAGCTTCCAGCTCTTCTGCTCAGAGATTTTTTTTTTATTATTATTTGCATGTCACATAGTTGGAAGCCTAGTTTTCATAATTTTTCTCCTAACAATAGCATATTTCCTGACTCATGGGGGAGCCCCTTGAAGCCTACTAAGGACGGCATGGGAGAGGTTTCCCGGGACTCCCCTCTAAATGTGTATACATCTCAAGTGCAGGGACCTGTTCTTCTTGAGGGATGGATGCTTTTGTTCCCTGCTTACCAAGAGTAGGCAAGGGCAGATAGACTTCAGCTCAGAATAGGAAAACCCTTTCTAACAGGTAGTACCAAGGCCAGGACTAGTTGCTATTGAGTTGACTCCTACCTCATGTGGGTCAGATTAGACCTGTTCTCCATAGTGTTTTTAATGGCTGGTTTTCCAGACGTAGCTTGCCAGACTTTTCTTTTGCAGGACCTCTGGGTGGACTTGAACCACCAACCTTTGGCTGAGCAGCTGACACCTGAATTGTTTATGCTACACAGGGACCCCCTTGTAACAGGTAGAACAATGTGTTTTGTGCAGAAGTGAGTTGTCTGTGATTGGATACTGTCAAGCTGCCCCCAGGGAGCCTATGGAGGAAGATCCCAAGTCCTGGATCACTGGTTTGCATTAGGAGTGGAGAGTGACAACAGCCTACAGTCAAGAGCACTTCTAGATGGATGAGGAGTGGATGATTATGAGACCACCATCATAATTTAAATGAGGTTGTCCTGCATATCACTGCCCTGGCTCTCTCTTCTGTTGAATTTTGCTTTTCAGAAAAGCAGTTTCCTAAAAAACAAAAAAACCTAAGAATAATTGTTATATAGTGCCTACTATGGAGCTGTGGTAGCATAGTGCCTAAAGCATTTGACTGTTAACCAGAAGGCTGCTGGTTCAAACCCACCAGCCACCGCTCGAAAGAAAGATTGGGCAATCTACTTCTGTAGAGATACCGCCTCAGAAACCCAAGGAGGGGTCACTATGAGTTGAAGCTACTCAATGGCAGTGAGTTTGGTTTTTCTGGAATGCCTAGTATGGCCCAGGCACAATATAAAATGCTTTATACTCATCAGCTTCTAATCTTCCCAACTCCCCTTTGGGATGAGAAAGCTAAGGTACATGTGACTTGCCCAGTTAATTGTGGGGCCGGGGTTCAGACTCAGACATAAGGCACCAGAATCCATCCTTCTCAGCCACACTGCAGCCTCTCAGCTGGTCCTCAGATCTCAGGTATAGTGATGGGAGAGGATTAGGTCCATGGCTGGGAGAAAGAAGCTATAGACCACAGTATCTCGATGCTAGTCCTTGGACATCACCTGGAAGCCTATTAGTAATGTAGAACCTCAACCCACCTTGCAAATCAGAATCTCAGTGTAAAAAAAGAAAAAGTCCCCAGGTGAGTCTTGTTCAATTTCAATTTGAAGAGTGCTGAGTTCCAATCCTCACTTCCTTTTTGTTCAATTAAAAAAGTGTTCTCTCCAGGATTTCAGTTTTTCATGGACTCCTGACTGTCCAGAGCCAGTGAGGTTGGATGAACCCCGAAACTATTGTCCTGAGATAATCTCTAAACTTAGAGCCTTAAACCAAAAATATTCCCTGATGTCCTCGTTAAACCAAGAAATATTTTTGCTTAATTAGTAAAGACTATCTGCCCTGAACATTGTGCTCTTAAAGAACTATCTCAAAACCAAAAACCAAACTCACTGCCATGGAGTCGGCTAAAACTCATAGCGACCCCTCCTTGGATTTCCGAGGCAGTATCTCTACAGAAGTACATTTCCCAACCTTCCTTCCAAGGAGTGGCTAGTGGGTTTGAACCACCAGACTTCTGGTTAGCAGTCAGATGCCTTAGGCACTATGCCACCAGAGCTCCAAATTAATAGAGGCAACTGGAAAGGTTAGAGAGGAAGCTTAGGGAGCAGGGAGTGGTTATGAGGAAGAACTATTCAGAAGAGGAGGGTGAGATCAGTTGTACAAATTGAAGAATGTAATCAGTGTCACAGAGTACATGTAGAAATTGTTGAATGGGTATATGTTTTATTGTGTATATTTTCAGTAACAATAAAATAGATTATTAAAAAGAAAGGGGGTTATCTTGTCTACATTCCACTTTCTCTCCCTTAGCACCCCCATAGTTGGGGAAAGGAAGGAAAAACAGTGCATGAAATTTAAAATATGAAATAATCCCTATGGTGTTATTTCTTTGCCAGATTTCCTCTCACCCCCCAATAGCTCGGTCAGTCCTCATCAAAGTCCTGCTTGTGCCTACAGGGAGAAGGACAGGCTATAGGAAGGGAGTAGGCGAACAGCCGGGGAGGAAGGCAGAGAGATGGTGATCATGGCCACTCAGGACCAAGCCAGGTCCTGTGTCCCTGTGGTCTCCCTTGCTGCCACACCGCACTCCTGTGCCCTCTTTGGCTTCTCTCCTCTGTGGAGTAGAACAAAGGGTGGCACTCACCAGGAGAGTTCTGATATGTCCTTGTGTATGACAGTCCCTCCAGCCACTGCTGATGTTATTAATTTTTAAAACAAACTTCCTGATTGAGGTTCTGGCTGCCTCTAAATTGTCTCTACAAGGAGACTGTGTACTAATTAACCCATAGAAACAATCAATGATGTACCTTTTTCAAGTTTCAGGGTGATTAGAATATGAAAATGAAGAGCACAATGGTGCAGATGTTTTAAAAATCACAGCAGACAGCAATTAGTGACATGGAAACCAGCTGCTTATCTCTCCAGATAAAGCCTCTTAATAGGGAATTACACTGGAGGAGTCATTACCCAGATGGATCACACACAATTTACAGAGGAGGCGGGGCAGCGTTAACTTTGATTTGCAGCCAGGTTCTTGTCAAGCTTCCTTCATTACCTGGGGAGAAGGTGGATTTGTGGCTGGGGTGGAGGCAGGGTTCATCTTTCTACCTGTTGGCCCAGGTCAGGGATCCTGCCAAGGACAGAGAAAGGAGAGAATGAGCCCTGTGGCCACAGGCACCTGCCTCCTTGATTCAAGCTCCATTGTTTTGAGATCAGCTCATTCAGCTGTCCTTGTACAGAGGGGCAAGAGGAACAATGAGGCCTTGCTAGCCACCTTGGGTGTTCATTGGGAAGAAAAGTTCCCTGGGTTGTGCTGAGTTACTCTGGGGTCTGTGTGTGTACACTGAACATAAGGAATTCTTGTTGTTGTTGTTGTTGCTAGGTGCCATTGTGTCGGCTCTGATTTATAGCGACCCCATGTACAACAGAACGAAATACTGCTTGGTCCTGCACTAGCCTCACAATCCTTCTTAGTACTTTTTGTCTTTTTTTTCCCCCTTTATGGCAATATCCACAATCAGACATACATCCATTCACAGTTTTTACATGTCCACTGCAATGATGACATGGGTGACATACTTTCCAGAGTGTCACCATCCTCAGTGTCTCTACCCGTGTTGTTTTATCATCTTAATTTAGACTCTCTGCCCCTTGAAGTTCGAATCTGTGCTTTAGATTAGCTTGTCGGTTTGAATTCATATAGACAGTTCTTTATAAGAGTGTAATGTTCATGACAAACATTATTAATCAAGTTAAACTGTTGTTTAGTTTATTGAAAGCTTCATGGAATTGGTTTTTAGTAGTCATTTTCAAATGTATATTTTCGTATTTTTAGTATATTTTAAAATTTACATATACTGAAAGGTACAGATCTTTAGTGTATCGTTCAATGAGTTTTGACAAATGTCTGTGTTACTCAGACTCTTATCATAATACAAAATATGTGCATTACTCCAGAACCTTCCTTCATGCCTCTTCCTAACTTCCATCTCATCTTACTCTGCAGACAGCCCTACTGTTCTCTATGAACAACTACTATTCTGACTTCTATCTAAATTGATAATGAACTTTATATAAGTGGAATTAAACAGTATGGGCTTTTTAGAGTCCAGGTTCTTTTGTGCCACATAATGTTTTTGTGTGTTTTGGCATGTTGTAGAATAATCGTTTTATTGCCAAGTATCTGTTTTGCCATGATTGACACCTAGGCTATTTCCACGTGCTTCCTACTCTGAATAAAGCTGCTATGAAGTTTTTATAAAAGTCTGTTTGTGGGTATACTTTTTCATCTCTCTCATCAATATATAAGAATGGAATTGCTGGGTTATAGAGCATCTTTATAAAAGAAATTGTCAAAAAACTTTCCAAAGCAATTATACCACTTTACACTTCCTCCAGCAATGTATGGGATTCCTATTGTTCCACATCCTTGTCAACACTTACTGTTTTCAGTCTTTTGAACTTTAGCCATTCTAGTGGGTGTGTACTTCATTGTGGTTTTCATTGGTGTTTCCCTAATGATAGATGATGTTTGAGGGCAATGACATATGTTTAATGGGCAGTTATACTTGTTTTATGACTCAGAATATTTTGATGAGGATTTTGCAGTTGTTGGGTATATTAGTATTGGTCAATAATGATAACCAAATCTCCTGTATCCTTACTGATTTTTTTTTTTTTTTAAATCTGTTTGTTCTAGCAATTATTGCTGTCAAGTCAATTGTGAATCTTGGGCACCCTATAGGACAGAGTAGAACAGCCACACAAGGTTTCCAAGGCTGTAATCCTGATGGAAGCAGACTGACACATCTTTCTCCCACAGAGTAGCTAGCTGGTGGGTTGAAACTTCAGACCTATCAGTTAGCAGTTGAGCACTTAACCACTGCACTACTCAAAAAATTCACTGCCATTGAGTCAATTCCAACTCATAGTGACACCCATTGGATTTCCAAGGCTGTAAATCATTATAGAAGCAGAATGTCTCATCTTTCTTCCATGGAGTGGCTGGTGGATTTGAACCACTGAGCTTTTGGTTAGTAGCTCAGTGCCTTAACCACTACATCACCAGCGCTCCTACTATGCTACTATTGTTGTTATGTGCCATCGAGTCAGACCTGACTCATAGTGACCCCTCCTTGGGTTTCCAAGACAGTATCACTACAAGTAGATTGCCCCATCTTCCTTCCGAGGAGTGGCTGGTGGATTTGAACCACCAGCCTTCTGGTTAGCAGTCAAGTGCCTTAGGCACTATGTTACCAGAGCTCCCACTTTGCTACTAGAGCTCCTCAATTTCTTTAATTGTGGATTTGTCTGTTTCTTCCTTTCATTCTGTTAGTTTTCACTTCATGTATTTGAAGCTGTATTATTAGGTTCAAACACATTTACAATTGTCTCTTCTTGATAAATTGACTCCTGTCATTTGAAATATCCCTGATATGTAATACTCCTTATTCTGAATTTTTTTGGTTTTTTTGGCCTTATATTAATTTAGCCACTGTACTTTTCTTATGTCTTGTGTTTGGGTTACATGTCCTTTTTTCTTCCTGTATTTTTAAGCTTTGGGTATCTTTAGTATATGTAAACAGCATATAGTTTGGTATTACTTTATTATATAGTCGGTTCATCTCTGTTTTTTTCCTTTGAGATCTTTCTTATATAGAGAGTTAATGAAATTATTGATATTGTTGTGTTCACTGTACCATGTTGCTATGCATTTTCTGTTTGTCCCACCTTAATTTTTTTCCTCTTTTGGCTTAATCAAGTTTTTTGTTTTGTTTTAAGTATTCCATGTTTTCCCCTCTATTGTCATTTCACATCTCACTCTTTGTTTTATTTCTAATGATTGCTCTAAGCATTACAATAGCTCTGGTAGCATAGTGCCTAAGGCACTTGACTGCTAACCAGAAGGCTGGCAGTTCAAACACACCAGCCACTCCTCGGAAGGAAGATGAGGCAATCTACTTCTGTAGTGATACTGCCTTGGAAACCCAAGGAGCGGTCGCTATGAGTGGGTCTGACTCAAAGGCACATAACAACAACAACAACAAAGTATCACAGTCTACTTTGAACTAATATAATATCACTTTACATGTAATAGGAGAACCTTATAAGCATATACTTCTATATATATCCCTCTTATTTTTTTGTGTGTGATTTTGCCACGTTGTGGAATGTTCATTTTATTGCCAAGCATCTATTTTGGTATGATTGACACCTGTGCTATTTCCAGGTGCTTACTACTCTGAATGTGGGAACTCTGGTACCATAGTGCCTAAGGCACTTGACTGCTAACCAGAAGGCTGGCGGTTCAAACCACCAGCCACTCCTTGGAAGGAAAGTTGGGCAATGTACTTCCATAGTGATTCTGCCTTGGAAACTCCAGGAGGGGTCGCTATGAGTCGGGTCTGACTCGACGGCACATAACAACAACAACAACTACTCTGAATAAAACTGCTATGCAGTCATATATTTTATTACTACAAAATGGTATAAACTCAGTGATACATTGTCATGACTTTTGCTTTAAGTGGTTAGTCTTTTAAAGATCTTAAGAACAAAAAAACTATTTTACATACATCCACATATTTACCATTTCCATCACTCCTCATTCATGTGTGTAGATCTGACTGTTCATCTACTATCATTTCCCTTTAGCCTAAATAGCTTCTGTTTTCATTTCTTATTAATTTGGGTCTGCCAGCAATGATTTCCCTCAATTTTCATTTATTTGAAAAGATCTTTGTTTTGCCTTCATTTTTTAAGGATATTTTCCACTAGGTATAGAAATTTAAGTTGACTGTTTAAATTTCAGTAGTTTAAAGGTACATTTTCATTTTCTTCTGGCTTCCATATTATTGACAAGAAGTCAGACATTATCTTTGTCATTGTACCTCTATTAATGAAGTGTCTCATCTCTCTGGTTGCTTAACAATGTTCTCTTTATCTTTGTTCTTCATCATCTGTTTGCAGATATGGTTTTCTTGTGTATTTATTCTACTTAGCATTTGTTGAACTTCATGCAGTTTTCTCTCCTCTCTTTCTGGCATGGTAATTGCACTGGCCTCTGAAGTCAAATCCGTTGTTTTTGTTTTTCTTCCCTAATCTTTTTTATTTTTTTCCTGTATTTAAATTTGAATAGTTTCTATAGTTCTGTCTTCGTGTTCACTGAACTTCTCTTCTATAATGTCCAATAAGGTACTAAGCCCATAAGTGAATTTTCCATTTGCATTTGCATTTTTTTTTGTCTAGTTTCCATGTCTGTGCTCAGATTTCACATATGTTTATGAAATATGTCCATCTTCACCTGTAAACCCTTGAATATATTTGTAGTATCTGTTTTAAGGTCCTGGAATCTCTTTCTATTCTCCAAGTTATGGGTCACATTTGTCTGCTTCTTTATTTGTCTAATAATTATATTGATTAATAATTTTATTGTGTCTTTGATATTATGGGTGATAAGTTGTAGTGTCTGAATTGTGTTATTTACCTACAAAGAATTTTGATTTTTGTTCTATTAAGTCATTAATTTACAGGTAGATCATCTTTATAAAGGATTCTTTTTAGACTTCATTAGGTAAGGACTCAAAAAATCACAAAATCATTGCCATTGAGTTGATTCCTACTCATAGTGATGCTCATTGGGTTTCTGATGCAGTAAATCTTTACAAAGTAGATTGCCCCATCTTCCTTCCATGGAGCAGTTGGTGGGTTTGAACCACCAACCTTCTGGTTAACAGTCAGATGTCTTAGGCACTACACCACCAGAGCTCCTTAGGGAAGGACTAGAGTAGCTTTATTCTAGGGCTAGAGTAACACTCTCCTTAAGGAGTACTCCTTCCTGAGATCTCAACTAGATTCTTATGTTACTCATTAAAGCCTTGTCACCATGGCTGGTCCAAAATATAAGATTGCCTAGCACTATATCACATTTAAGGAGCTTTCATGGCAGAGTGCCTAAGACATTTGGCTGCTAACAGAAGGTTGGTGGTTCAAGCCCACCAGCCACTCTGCAGAAGGAAGACTGGGCAATCTACTCCCATAAAGATTTACTGCCTCAAAAACCCAATGGGGGTCACTATGAGTCGGAATCGATTTGATGACATTGAGTTTGGTTTTGGTTTGGTATATCACATTAGTATTCTACATCCAACTTATAGACCCCTACTAGCTGATACCTGCTAGACTCTGTGGAATTTTACCCTGAGTATGAGTACATTGAATTTTGGCCAAAGACTTAAGGGACTCCCTATGAAGGTTTCTAGAGTTCCTTTTCTGTGGAGCTATTTCATGTATCCTGTCCCCCAAATTCCAATCCCCTCAAGAGTCCCAAATTCTTATCTCTGTCTCTTCTTCCCAGTGAGATCACAGCTCCATTTGGGCTCAATTTTCTTCTTCTCTGGCTTAGAAGGTGTTCCTAGGCAGAAAACTAGAAATTCTATGTAGACTCATGAGTTCCCCTTCTCTCCAGAATTATGGCCCTGCATTATCTACTGTCTAATGCCTGAAAACAGTCACTTCCTTCATTTTATTTATTTCCTGGGGTGGATACATCTAATATCTATCTTTCGTCATGGCTGAAACCAAAAGTCAGTGACCATTCTTAATTCTGTGGATTACTGTGTATTCAGAGAAGTATATGGTAAGGAAGGGCCTCTGCTTTTGTATAAGCTATTATCATCCCCAGTAAAAGGGGTAGTTTCGTATCATTCATAGCCCCCAAATAGCAAATAAGGAATGATTACTATGGGAACCATATCCAGGTGATCTCCCGTGGTGATCTACGTGACAGCAAATTAGGACCGGTTCACTTTGTGTATTTAATTGGAAACTTCATGTGCATCTAGGAGCTGAGTAGCTTTTCTGTGTCCCATGGAATTCAGATGATCATAAAACCATGGCTCAATCAGATTACTTAGTTACATTCTTCTTTACCTACTATTAACAAATGCAGGAATGAATTCAGCTGGAAAGAGATGCTTTGGGGCAAATTCAGTGGAAACTAGCATGTACATTCCTCTTATACATAAACCCACATGGTAATTTTCAAAGTCTTTTTAAGTAACATGTATCACTGTCTCTTAAAAAGAATCCTGTGCAGAAATTCAATACATAAAATACAATAAATCTAGGCTGTTTTGTTGAGTTGAGGGTTGGGGTTGAAAAGATGGTCTGGTGCTTTCTCTTGCCCTATTCACTGCCTACAGTTCAGAGGATACCTCTGCAAAATCCTAGAACTCTGAGGAACATGTTTGTAAACCACTGAGCTGGAACATCTCCTGATAATATCAGGCCTTTCTCGTCCCTAACCCTTACCCCTGTCTTGATATAGTTCAGTGTTTTTCAACTCTGTCTGCTCATTGGAATCACCTGAGAGCTTTGAAAGACACTACTGTTCAGGCCCCACCTCCAGAAATGCTAATCTAATTGCATGACTCACAAACTATCCACTTGTTGGGGTTGGAGGACTGGGGGAGACAGACACGAAACATGCTGAGCTGCTTGTTATTGTCATTAGTTACCATCAAGTAGATTCTGACTTATGTCAACCTTATGTGCAACAAAAAATGAGACATGGCCCAGTGCTGTGCTATCTCCATGATCATTAGCATGTGTCAGTCCATTGTTGTAACTTGAGTTTAGTTAGGTTTTCCACAACCAATTCTCTCATTGTATAATATCATTGACTGTTGCTTCACTTGCTAACCGTTTTAGGAGACAGCCCTGCTGAGGAGTGAAAAAGGCTAAAAGATTCTGGTCATCTCCCCAAAGAACTTATAATCTAAAGAAGAACAGGAGACATGTACTACTTAGGCTAATAAAGCTCCAAATCAAATAGCCTAATATGGAATTATATCCCAGGTCACTGATTCCCTGAGGAAGGAGGGGAGGGAGAGCTGTCCTTCCCACTCTGCTGTCTTGTCCCAGCTTAGAGCCTTTTTGCCATGTCCATGTCTTTCTCTATGGAGTAAGTGCTCAGTTTTCGGTGAAGGACATATTGGAACTGACAGCCTCACCACTGTGTATATAATATGTCATGGCTGACAGATGAAGAAATGGGATTTCATGCAGTGCAGCAGGATATAGCCATCAGCCCAGGCTGGAGTAGAGCCTCCTTCATCCAGACGCCTTTGAAAGAGCTGCTTCACCATGCTCTGCTCTGGCTCTGCAGCCCATCTGAGTGAAGGGTTTAAAGCACCATTTCCCCCCATTACTCCTGATCCTTTGTTGTGCTTCCCTTTTGTCCACCCTGCCCTTTGATTGCTTCACTCTCCCAGCAGGGCAAATTGCAGCTGAAATGGTCAGAACAATGGGAGCAGGCAGTGATCCAGATGGAGGCACTGGGAACTGGCACGCTTAACTGCATTACTTTCAGCTGGTTGGCCCTGGGTGTAAGTGAGCAGGCCCCACCTTTCAGTTGCCAGAGGGAAATCCACCCCCTGACAGTCACATGGTCTCCCCCAAAGGCAGAATTAATTGGAAAGTGAAACAATTAACAGGAGATGGGGGAGAACTAATAGTACAAATTGCATTGAAGAGGAGTTACCTTGCAAGTGCCTTTAGCCCTTGAGTATCTGGGAAGGATTTTTTATTCAACACCTGATGCATTTCAGTGTTCCAGTTTCATTATGAGTCAAGCAAAAGATTGGTGGTGTCTTTTGTGTGCAGCCACGTGTTTTGCCGTGATAATAGTCACCTCAGCCGTTCTTTTATTTGTTTACTCACTCAATGAACATTTACTGAGAACAGAATGGGTACTTGGGTTTGGGTAGGCACTGGGGATAAGAAGATAATAAATATGATAGTATCTGACCTCAAAGTACTTATAGTCTATGAGAGGTAGACAGAAAAGTACACAAATACAAATAAATGCCACATAGCATTATAAGGACTTTGATAGATGTCTTTATGGAAGACAGTGGTACATCCAGAAGAGATGGCATAAGGAATTAGGCTGGAGAGGTGACTGTGTTTGCAAGCATTGTGTTGCAATACACAGGTCATCAACCTCACTACTGATAAAATGAAATACCCATAATAAAATGCATGTCCCTTCATTCGTTCATAGTGAGTAACTACTATGTGCCAGGCACTGTGCTGGGTGCCTCCACAATGGTGTACACAGCCTAGAAATGGAAACAGGCACTACTTCAATTAGCACACAAATCCAAATGCAAATTAACACTTGATAAGTGTGACAAAGAGGAGTTTCAAGAAAGCTTGTAATAGGCATATTTCCCTAAAGTATGGGCCTTCCTGGGATTATGCTGAGATGAGAACATGAAGAAGGAATTCATTCATGAGGAACTTTGCTTGAACACCTAAAATAAGTTCAAACAACAGAGAAAAACTTGTGAGAACCAAGGACCAAGATTCCAGTTCTAGCTTTACCATGAAGACCCTTTGTAGACTTCAGTTTCCAGAACTAGAGACTTAGAGAGAGTTAAAGGGATGGATGTCGCTTTGAGGACCAAGGTGCACCTGACCCAAGCCATGGTATTTTCAGTCCCCTAATATGCACATAACAACAACAACAACAAATATGCATGTGAAAGCTGGACAATGAGTAAGGAAGACCAAAGAAGAATTGATACATTTGGATTAATGGTGTTAGCGAAGAATATTGGATGAACTGTGGACTGCCAGAAGAATGAACAAATCTGCCTTAGAAGAAGTACAAGCAGAGTGCTCATTGGAACCAAGGATGATGTGACTTCATCTCATGTACTTGGACATGTTATCAGGAGGGACCAGTCCTTGGAGAAGGACATAATGCTTGAGAAAGTAGAGGGTAGCAAAAAAGAAGACACTCAACAAGATGGATTGACACCATGGCTATAACAATGGGATCAAAGATGGCAATGATTTTGAGAATGGTGCAGGACTGGACAGTGTTTTGTTTTGTTGTACATAGGGTCACTACGAGTTGGAAGAGATTCGACGGCATGTAACAACAACAGAGGAATAAGGGTGGAAGGAAGAATCTGACTACAGAACCTGTTTTGCCGAGGTCCAAAACAACAATTTATACATTCTGTCTCACTGTAATTTTTAATAAGCAGCCTATCAGACTCAAAAATGGCCCAGTATGTGTAATAAAATTTATATCTCCCTAAAGAGTATCCAAGGAGCCTTGCTAGTGCAGTGCTTAAATGCTTGGCTGCTAACTGACAGGTTGGCGGTTCAAAATCCCCAGGGGCTCCACAGGAGAAAGATGTGGCAGTCTGCTTCCATAAAGATTACAGCTTTAGAAACCCTGTAGGGCACTACTCTGTCCTGTAGAGTCACTATGAGTTGGAATCAACTTGATAGCAGTGGATTGTTGAAGAGCTTGAGAGCTCTCTTCTAGATTTCTCACTCTATGGGTATACATGTAGTGCCAACTAAATTCAAAGTCTGATGATGAATTAGCAAAACGCTGATTCATAAAAGATAGGTGCCATTTCGTGTTTTATAACAAGGTGACTGTGAATGAGATTTCTCAATTTTTGCCAAAAATAAGAGAGCATCCCATGTCCATAGCAGTAACGCACAGTAATCAACTCAAATGGCAGGATTAATTCTCTATGTTTTGATGACAGTGGGTGTCTCTACTGTAAACTGTAAGTTGAAGGAAAAATTTGACAATTTTTTTTCTTAATTTTCTTATGGATATTTATACATTGAGCTTGAGAAGACTATGTCATAATACTTAACAGCAATAACAAAAAAAAAAAAAAAAAAGAAAGAAAGAAAAGAAACCCCATATTGGAAATATAAACAGGATTTTACAAAGAGTCAGGGAGGCAAAAAATAACCCAAGAGATTCCAGGAACTAGTGTGGAGGAAACCCTAGTTGCATTACTACATTGAATTTTACTCTCAATGCTTTCTAGGTTTTGAGTCTTAACAAGGACTGTAAGAAATATTGTTTGATAAAGTATAAATTCTGTAGCCTCAATGGCAAATAGATACAGACAGAATGATGGATAGATGGGTGGATGGGTGGTGAAGTGAATGGTTGGACAGGCAGGCAGGCAGGGAGGTAGGGAGATGCCAGATGATTGATTGATTGATTGATAGGTAGAAAGATAAGCATGTATATAGCTAGGCAAACATATAAACAGACAAAAAGGATGCTACAACTTAAAATCTAAATTCACTAAGCCAATCATCATACAGCTTTCCATGGGGGTATTACTGAAAATGTTCTTCAGTTTGTTAATAGTTTTCTTTCTGAAACAAATCTTAAGCTAATGCATCCTGTAAGTTTACTATTTTATATGTATAATAAGCTTTAAGGGATACCTCTTTGTACTAGAAGCATGGCTTAAAATTCATGCGGAACAACGGGAGCATACCTGTATTAAAAATAGTTTCACTTTCTCCAAATGATGTGTTTACCTGCCCATTCCCTTTGTGATTTTATAGACAATGATCTTATTGTGCCTCAGACTCCAGGCTCTACCTTTTCTCATGGAAGAGTTAGTCCTAAAGAAGGTGCTGAAGTCTGAAGACATTCATTTAGAGACAATGTAGGGCAAGACACAGCTGACGAAGTTCAGATGAGTGATCTTGAATGACAGTGACTTTTTTTCTTGCCTGTCTATTCAGGAGATTCAGGATTCCTTTGAGAATATTCAAGGGTTTTCTCAAGAAAGCAAAAAGTGCCTATTAGGGATGTAGGGGTCTTTTAAAGGGTGCTAAGATGGGGCAATCTACTTCCGTAGTGATACTGCCTCGGAAACCCAAGGAGGGGTCGCTATGAGTCGGGTCTGACTCGATGGCACATAACAACAACAACAACAACCCCCCACACGCATTAACACCATACAGTCAGCAAAGATTTCAAGGCTCAGGACACTTCCTTCATGTTTCTTTCCTTCTTCCACTACTTTTCCATGTTTGTGACTGACCCACTCTCCCTGTGTAGTGTTCATACTTCCCACTTTCATTCCTCCAGTAGTGCTGTTTTATTTGTTTCATTGGTTTGAGCTGAGTTACTTATACTTTAGGATAACTGCTTTGAATACAGAGATGTTACACTCTAGGATAAAGTGCAAGTTTGTAATGAACTGAAATGGGAGGAAGCCAAGGGAAGATGAGGACAGAAAAGAGAGAGACAACCTGAAGGAAAAAAAAAAAAAAACACTGCGAGTTGGAAAGTTCACATTCTCTCCTGGGCTTTGCTCCCTTGTGCAGAACTCTTCATTGTTCAGCCTTCAGCTTCCTCGTTTGTAAAATACAACTATCGGGCTAGATGACCTTTAGGGCCTGTTCTGGTTCCCTAGTGCTGCTCTGACAAGAATATTCCACAGATGGGATGGCCTTAACAATAGGAGTTTTTTCTCTTACAGTTTGGAGGCTTTAAGTCCAAGTTCAGAGTGCCAAGCTCCAGGGGCTGGGTGAAAGCCCCTCAACCTTGGGCTTCAGCTCTGCCTGCAGCTCCAGGCCCACTGAAGCGACAGGCTTTTCTTCACTCAGACAGCTTGAGGCTGCCAAGCCCAAGGTTGATAAGTAGAAAAGCCCAATCCCGATGTTACCAAACCACACAGCAGGCCATTAACTCAAGTCCATTGTAAGTCCCAAGATCAGCAGACCATAGCAGGCTGCTGAGCAATGACACGGCTCCATGCAGGGTCCAAGCATGCCACATGCTAGAGACCATTCCCAAGGCTTCTTCTTATATACAGGAAGCAGACCACATCCCAAAGGCAGCTACTCAGCTGCTTGTGGTAGATCCCACCATGGCGTTGATTGCCAGTCTCATCATGGGGAGTAACTACCACCAGCTGCCCAGCCATTCAACCAGGCCCAGCCATGTTGACACACAAACATAACTACCACAGGGCCCCTCCTCCCTCTGTATCGTTCTTATTCTGAAAATGCATTACACCAAGACAGGTAAAGTTCCGTCATTTAGAGGGAAAAAAAATAGTGATTAAAGCATACTTATTAATGTTGAAAACCAGTGCAGTATACTGCAATTGAGAAAACCTCAATAAAACACTTTGGAAATAAAGTTAACCGATAACTTCCAAATAATTAAGCCTTTTGAAATTAAATTTTAAATAGCTCCAACTTGCTCATCTTTGTTTCTCTCTTTCTCTCCCTCCCATTGCACCCTTCCTTAGGCTTATGAGCGGCCGCAGAAACACTCAACTCTCCATTATGATCCAGGCCTCCCACAGGACTTCACCGGTGACACCTTAAAACCAAAGCACCAGCAAAAAAGCAGCAGCCAGAACCACATGGACTGGTCCACCAACTCTGACAGTGGACCCACCACTCAGAATTGCTTCATGAGTTCAGACTCCAGCAGAGAAACTACAAGCACCAGCAAGATCCCAGCTCTTGAGCCCGTGGCTTCCTTTGCAAAGTCCCAGGGGAAGAAAGGCAGTGCAGGGAATACATGGAGTCAGTTGTCTAATAGTAGCAAAGATCTGCTCTTAGGAGGTGTAGTGCCATCCCCAAGCAACCACAGCTCACCAGCCCCACCCAGCAGCTCTGCAGAATGCAGTGGGCTTCAGCCCTTGGTGGATCAAGATGGAGGAGGGACAAAGGAGCCCCTAGAACCACCTACTGTCAGCAACAAGAAGAAGTCCAGTAAGAAAGACGTGATAAGTCAAACCATACCAACCGCAGACTTAGACTGGGTCAAGAGTGCCCAGAAAGCATTTGACAACACAGAAGGGAAAAGGGAAGGCTACTCTACAGATAATGCCCCAGAGGCATCACCAGCCAGGCAGAGTGGGAGTTCTGTCAATAATCCTGAAAATGACTCCAGTCATGTCCGGATTACTATCCCTATCAAGGCACCCTCTTTAGATCCAACAAGCCATAAGAGGAAAAAGAGACAGTCTATCAAAGCAGTGGTAGAAAAGATCATCCCAGAGAAAGCCCTGGCTTCTGGAATTCCTATGAGCAGTGAAGTAGTTAACAGGATCCTTTCCGGTCCTGAGGGAAGTAAGAAAGATACTCGTGTCCCTAAGCTGAGTAAAATGATAGAGAATGAGTCTCCCTCAGTTGGCCTTGAAACAGGTGGAAATTCTGAAAAAGTTGTCCCAGGAAGTGTGTCTAAGCAGCGGAAACCACCCATGATCATGACACCTCCAACATGCACAGACCACTCTCCATCAAGAAAGCTGCCAGAAATCCAGCATCCAAAATTTGCTGCAAAACGGAGGTGGACTTGCAGCAAACCCAAAGCCACCAGTATGCTCCGGGAGGCAGTCATGGCTACCTCTGACAAACTGATGGTGGAACCCCCGTCTGCTTATCCTATCACCCCATCCAGCCCTCTGTACACCAACACAGACAGTCTTACTGTGATCACGCCAGTCAAAAAGAAACGGGGACGACCAAAGAAGCAGCCTTTGCTTACCGTTGAGACAATTCATGAGGGTACTTCAACCAGCCCAGTCAGTCCAATCAGCCGGGAGTTTCCTGGCACCAAGAAAAGAAAGAGACGACGCAATTTAGCTAAGTTGGCCCAACTAGTGCCAGGAGAGGACAAACCCATGAGTGAGATGAAATTTCACAAAAAGGTTGGAAAGCTTGGTGTGTTGGATAAGAAGACCATCAAAACTATCAATAAGATGAAGACACTCAAGAGAAAAAATATCTTGAACCAGATCTTGTCCTGTTCCAGCAGCATTGCTCTGAAAGCTAAAGCTCCCCCTGAGACCAGTCCTGGGGCAGCAGCAATTGAGAGCAAACTGGGAAAGCAGATTAATGTTAGCAAGAGGGGAACCATCTATATTGGCAAAAAGAGGGGCAGGAAGCCAAGAACAGAGCTGCCACCCCCATCCGAGGAACCTAAAACAGCCATCAAGCACCCAAGGCCTGTTTCTAGCCAGCCGGATGTTCCAGCCGTGCCTTCCAACTTTCAGTCACTTGTGGCATCTTCACCAGCAGCTATACACCCACTTTCAACCCAGTTAGGTGGGTCAAATGGCAACTTGAGCCCTGCCAGCACTGAAACCAATTTTTCTGAGTTGAAAACTATGCCAAATCTCCAGCCCATCAGTGCTCTTCCAACCAAAACCCAAAAGGGAATACATAGTGGAACCTGGAAGCTGTCTCCACCCAGGCTGATGGCCAACTCACCTTCACACCTTTGCGAGATTGGCTCTCTAAAGGAAATAACGCTGTCCCCTGTGAGTGAGTCACACAGTGAGGAGACCATCCCCAGTGACAGTGGCATTGGGACAGACAACAACAGCACATCTGACCAAGCAGAGAAGAGTTCAGAATCCCGACGGAGGTACTCTTTTGATTTCTGCTCCCTGGATAACCCGGAGGCCATTCCGTCCGACACCAGCACAAAGAACCGGCATGGCCACCGGCAGAAGCATCTCATTGTGGACAACTTTCTGGCCCACGAAAGCCTCAAGAAGCCAAAGCACAAGAGAAAACGGAAAAGCCTGCAAAACCGCGATGATCTCCAATTTCTGGCTGACCTGGAAGAGCTTATCACCAAGTTCCAGGTGTTCAGGATCTCCCACCGGAGTTACACCTTTTACCACGAGAACCCATATCCCAGCATTTTTCGGATTAACTTTGATCACTATTACCCGGTGCCATATATCCAGTATGACCCGTTGCTCTATCTTCGTAGAACTTCAGACTTGAAGTCAAAGAAGAAGCGTGGTAGGCCTGCAAAAACCAATGACACCATGACAAAGGTGCCTTTTTTACAAGGGTTCAGCTACCCTATTCCCAGTGGAAGTTACTATGCACCCTATGGAATGCCTTACACATCAATGCCTATGATGAACCTTGGTTACTACGGTCAGTACCCAGCTCCTTTGTACCTATCGCACACGCTGGGAGCAGCTTCCCCATTCATGAGGCCAACAGTGCCACCACCGCAGTTCCACACAGGCTCCCACATGAAGATGTCTGGGGCAGCTAAGCATAAAGCAAAGCATGGAGTACACCTGCAGGGCCCTGTTGGCATGGGCCTTGGTGACATGCAGACATCCTTGAATCCTCCCAAGGTGGGCAGTGCCAGTCTGTCTGGCGGCCGGCTCCACAAAAGGAAACACAAACATAAGCATAAGCACAAGGAAGACCGGATCCTGGGGACCCATGACAACCTGAGTGGTCTCTTTGCAGGCAAAGCCACAGGCTTCTCCAGCCACATCCTGAGTGAGCGGCTGAGTAGCGCAGACAAAGAGCTCCCATTGATGAGTGAGAAGAGCAAGTATAAAGAGAAGCAGAGGCACCAGCACAGTGAAGCCAGCCACAAAGCTTCTAAAAACACCTTTGAGGTGGACACCCTGTCTACACTGTCTCTCTCTGATGCCCAGCATTGGACGCAGGCCAAGGACAAAGGTGACTTGAGCAGTGAGCCTGCAGACTCGTGCACAAAGAGGTACTCTGGCGGCAGTGGGGATGGTGGCAGCGCAAGATCCGAGAGCCTGGATGTGTTCAGTGAAATGAACACTTCCAGTGACAAGTGGGACAGTGATATGAGTGGGAGTAAAAGGAGGAGCTATGAAGGCTTTGGGACGTACAGGGAAAAGGACCTTCAAGGCTTTAAGATGAATCGCAAAGAGAGAAGTTCTTACGAGTCCTCTGTGTCTCCAGGTAAGGCCTCGTTTATCTTCACACTCAGATTGTCTTGTCAATTATTTCTTGAAGTTTACCCCTTAGGAGGAAAATTGCATTCACTAGTTTGCAGAGGTGTAGGGGTCAAATGAAAATGAGTCTCCTTGCACATTTGAGTTTATTGCACATAGCATTGATTGTTTCCTTGGTGTTTACTGTCTTTCTTCTCTCCTGGACTCACTGCCTATGAAACTATGGACTCGGAGACAGCCCCAGTAGCTGCCCAAACTACAACCATACTTGGTACATTTATTCTTTTATTAAGGATGCTATTCTTAGTTTTTCATTTGATTTGATTGTACAGTTTGCTAGTAGGGTAAAGCGTCCTAGAAAACCCACTAGGAAAATTAACAAGATCCCAAGAAAGGCAAAGCTTGAAGAAAATTAATGCCTGGCTTATCTGACATGTTGCCTCCAGAAGTCACACACTCTTGGTCAGGAATCTACAGCAGGGGCATTGGAAGGTGATGACCAATGACTTCTTACTGATCAAGGAGCCATGTCTTAAACTACATTGTCCTCTTTGTCCATGGATATTTGGCATACTGGCCTTGGCTAGCCCCCAGAGTGAAACCCTGAGTACATTCAGATACTGTGTCCCTGGGCTATGGGGAGTGAGCCTGACTAGAAGCTGTTGGCTTGTCTCCTCTCCCTACCAGACCTCACTGCTGTGAGGGAATGAGATTTTGCCACCAATCTCTAAACTGAAGTGTTGGTTGCTATTAGAAAGACCCCATTCCCTATCAGTTGCTGGCAAAATTTCCTTGCTAGCCTTCCCACCCACACAAACCTTTTCCTGCCATAGGAAGCTCACATTTTTATATTCCTCTTGGGGATACAAAATATCCCCAAGACAGTTATTTACCAGAAAAAAAATTAGAAACCCCATTCTTAGTTAGAAAAGCACAAAGAATTTTTCCCTACTCCCTTTGATCCTAACAAGCACTAAACTGTCTGGCCAAAGTTTGGTTTTAAAGGATCATCATCCATGTTCAAGGTTCAAATACGTTTCCCCCTGCTTATGATGTGTACCCTTGTTTGTCTTCTCCCTCCCTAAGGAGCCCATAATTAGTGAAGGTGAGAATAGGCTATCCATTAGAGACATTTTCTAGTTCAGAGAGTTTCAGGAAGAAATATGGTTATGAATTACAAGCCACGTAAAGATTGCAACTAGCTCATGAATTGTACCTAGTGGATGGTCTCTTAGTTCATGAAGAAAACAATTAGCAGTCATGTGCCATATGTATAGCCAAAGTGGATGTGCTCATCTGGATTTCCTGTTTATTGTTGTCAGACTTTGTTGAAGGTGCTTGGTTTTGTGCAGAGCCCAAGTTAAGCCTACCTGGACAGGAGGCACTAGATTAAATTTGCACATAAATACTGTTGAATTCTCTTTCAGCGTGATGGCGCTAGATATGGGATCTGTACTGCTCATGTACCAGATGTTCTTATCTTTTGTATTTTCTTAGCATTACCTAGGTAGAAAATAATGGTAGTAATGTTATTACCATTACTCAAAATCTACCAGCAAGAACCTAACTTAATAGAGCTGAGAAGCGAGATCGCGGAAGCTGAAACCAGCTGTTGTTGAGCATCAGGTTTCTTGGCGTCTTTCTGGGATTTCTCCAAGGTTGGACTATATTGCTGAGTGCTGGCTGACTTCATGATGTTTCCCAGCTCTGGGTCCTCACTGCTCAGCATGTGTGTCTCTGAGTGTGTCCACGCTCTGGCCATACACCTTTCCTTGTGTTAGCATCCACAAGGTGTCCGTTTCTTTATTCCAAATCCTCTCCCTCTTGTCTTCTCATTTGACCTTCAGCCGTATAAGATGGGAAGAAGTAGACATCATGACAAAGTCCTGAAAGAAAGAAAGCTGGGTTCAGCCTAAAGAACTAGGTATGAGGCCCAACTCTATTACAAACTCTCTGTATAGCCTTAGCCCATCTGTTACTCAAGGGATTGAGCCAGAGCTTTTATTTGCATATTATGTGTTTTGGTTCTTAAAACCATTTTACATACATTTCTGTCTAATATCCTTCCTTCAATCTAAGAGGACAGGTATTTCCATTCCTGTTTTACAGATCAGGACACAAAGGCTCAAAGAGATTAGAAGACCTATCCAGATTCTGAAAGTTACCGTTTTGAACCTAAACCCAGGGCTTTTCCCAGTGCGTTATAGCACATCAGGACCTCGTTCCTAGCTCCATGCTTCTCTGTTCCTCCGCTCCTCTCAGAATCAGATCAATGCTCTGATTACATGCTTTTCCCTAAGGCATGTGCAGCACAGAGATTATGTGATGATTTCAGAAAAGAGTAATTAAGGAAAGAAACATTTCTTTACTCAATCTTCAACCAATGAAGAAGGATTCCTTATGGCCTAACCTTTTCTAAACACCAGCTTAGAATATCTAAGTGATTGAGCTTTCAATTCTGTCCTTATCAAAATCCACCTCCCTGAAGATTTTGTCACTGTTTTGGGCCTTAGTATTAAAGTTTTTCACCTAACACTTTAGTATGAATCATGATTGTTGGTACTATGAGTTATGCCCAGTGTCCCTTGTTAAATATTTTACTGGAACAAAACACATTCTCTACCCTTCTCTTCCTTCCAACCATTAGCCTCTCCTTAATTTTATCTCTAAATGTCCCCTTTGTATTTGTGAACCCTAAAGCATGAAGAAAAAAAAAAATTCTTTAGCAGCTGTTGGAACCCATTGTCAGAGTTTGTCAAGATTCCCTAAGGAGCATTCACCTTAATGTGATAGGCTTCAAAGAGTGCCAAACTGCATAAAATATGGGAGGCAGATGGGATGTGGTTACTGGAGCTCTGTAGTCTTCCAGGGACTTTATCTGAGTGGAGGTGTCTATTGCAGCTGGATGATTCTGACGGTCATGATTGGAAATAAGCATTCATCCCTCCCGTAACCTTCTCTCCTTTCACCTTTTCCTTCTCCACTCTAGATTCATTCTTAGTATCTGAATGTTCTATTCTTCTCTAAAACAGGTATAGCACAAATTTAGATGTCATCCTCTATCCTGTTGAGGACCAGATTTAGGAGCTGAGTCAAGAGAGGGCTTTGAGCCCTCTCTGGGATCAGAGCTGATGAAAGGCATCATATAAATGTAAGTCATTGTCATTATGAGGAGAGAAATTAGGGAGCCCATTTAGCAATAGCAGCAGTTGCACACTCCATTTCCTCTTTCCTGCTTGGAAAATCGTTCATTCTCTATCTCCCTGGCCCACCAGATGGCTGCATTGTCTTGTTTGCCCCTTTACAATACACCTAGAGCTTCACAGTTGCACAGACTCTTTACTTTTATTATTATTACTATTATTATTATTAGCCTTTCCACGTTCATGATTTTAGAAGGCAGTGACTCTTCAGGCCTATTTGTTAAATGTATACCAGCTGCTAAATCTCCATTTATAAAAATGCTTACATAGGACCAAAAAATGGATAAATACTTTAAAAAGAGAGACTCATGGTATCTCTTTTGCTACATAGATATTTTTCTTAATTGCCATAGAGTCAGCTCCAACTCATGATGACCCCATGTACAACAGAATGAAATACTGCCTTATCTTGTGCCATCCTCATGCTCATTAGCATGCTCAAGTCTCTTGGTGCAACCATTGTATATTTTGAGTGTCTTCTAAGCTAGGGGACTCCTCTTCTAGTACTATATTGGACAGTGTTCTGTTGTGAGCCATAAGGCTTCAACTGGCTAATTATCAGAAGTAGATTACTAGGCCGTTTGTACTAGTTGCTCTTAGTTTGGAAGCTCTGCTGACACCCGTCGATCGTCAGGAACCCAGCTGGTATTTGACATACCGGTGGCATAGCTTCCAGCATCATAGCAACATGCAAACCACATAGTACAACAAACTGACGGACAGGTGGTGGGGATAAATAGTAGGAAGAAGCAATCCACAGGCTCTCCAAGATGAAAGAAGACTTATGAGCTCCCATTTGAGTCTTTTTGCAACCAGGCATCACCATCTCTCACATGCTCACATGAAGCAGATTCCCAGTAGAGTAAACCTATAGAGGGTTAACAACCCACAGTCGATATGATGTCATATGCCCTCAAAGCCAAGGCACAAAAGGTGGCACAAGAGGTTTCTAAGGTGAGTAATGCTCTTCCTGTTAAGACCACTTGGAAATAGTCTTTGCATGCTTTGACCTGAAATTACGTCAAGCACTTCAGACATCCTGACTATTGCTGTTGAGACTCCCATCAGATAATGGGAAATCAGTCAGCAAATTTACACATGTTACCTACTAATCTAATGCCATTATTAGGCAAAGTGGCCATCCTGAGTCTCTGTCAGTTGCTTTCCTCATGATGAATGGATGCTGAGAATTAATCCTGAGCTCACCTCCCAGATGTCAGAATCCTGTCATGTATGTAGCTGGATTCCCTGGAGCTTGTTTGACTCCACCTCTCTTTGTGGCTTCATCTTACCCTTTGCCAGATCCTCTTATCAGCACTGTGGGGCACTTTGGGAGGCAGTCTCTGCTGTCACTCATTGGCAGGAAATGGAGGCCCAAGCCAAAAATAATACAAAAACCTTGTCCAAGCAGCCATCCAGATGAGGGAATTAGCCACATGGGTGAAATGTCGTGAAAACTATACAAAAGAAACATGTGTAAGGAAAGTTTTCTAAAAATGGAATAGAAGGAAGAAGAGGACTCATGGGAGGAGAAGGTTAAGACCAGGAAAAAAGAAAGAGTAAAAAATGGTAAGCTGATGAAGTATAGTCTGTTTAACCTTAATCCAAGTTGCATTCTGGGTCATCCTGTGGGAGGAAATGAAAGATTAATTACCTAATGGCTGCTGTATGATTTAGCAGGATTAAGAGTACCTACCCCAATCTTGTTTCCTACACTAAGCAGTGGAACAACCTCTTCGTCTTTTTTATTCTGTTTTCCCAAGTGAGACTATGATAATAATGCTCTGATCAGATCTGATATTCTAGAACTCTCACAGTCTCAAATTTATCCAGTGGACTTTGAACAAACACACACATTTCACTCTTGTCCATGTATTAACCTATGTGACTCACTGTATTCATCTCTGGCTTCAGCCACTTCAGTGAGTCATTTGATCTCACCTTTTGAAAAGACAGACTCCTTATACCTGACTTCTCAAAAAATTTAGATGTGTCCTTGTGCAGTCTGACACCACAGTCAACATCTTAGGAACAAATAGATCAGAGCACCAATGTGACCAATTGTATGGGGAGAGAGAAAGTGATCTTGCATTTGTATTTAGAATCAGAATTAAAAGAATCTTACTAATATGGGATAAACACCTCATTTTGCTGATGAGCATGCTGAGGCTTACGAAGGTCAAGTGACTCATCCAGGGATACATATCTAATTGGTTGTGGAGATTAGACTGGGAAGTTGAACAGCAGGAAGGGAAAGGGAGAGCATAAAAGAAATGAACAGAAAGGTGAGTCGTGGGAGAGATGTTAAGCTACATATTTTCTTTTGCTGTGAGCTGTTATAAAAGGTAAGCATCTCTCTGACAATAATTTGGTTTTCAGGCTATCTCTGGGGACCCGTGTTTGGGACTGGAAACGATCTTTGTGGGCTCTGATGGAAGTCATTTTTTTTTTCCTTTCCTGTCATAACAATTGCACATACTTATTTTATTGAGCCTCCTAAAGTTCCTCCTAAGGTTTCCTTTTGAAAACCAGGAATTAATCAAGTTAAATGTTGTGACCCATAACTTTCTGGCAATGAAAGAAAAAAAAAAAAAAAACTTAGATTCTCAGTACCTCTTTTGCTATATTGAAGTCAGAAATGGAGTAATTATGCCTTTGGAGTATGAAGTCTCTATCTGCTCATAGTCCTTTTAGAAAGTTTCATTTAGACCTCTGGGAGATTAGAGAATCAAGCAGATTCAGGCATGGGAAAGGAGAAGTTGCATTATAGACAAGCTTTGGCACAATATGGAGCCTTTCTTGGCTAAAGAAAGAAGCATCACATACCTTCCAAAGGCTGACCTGTCACTGGGCAGAGATAAGGAAGGTGCCTTTGGAAGGAACCTGCATAAAACCACCTCTTCATTCTATACATGAACAAGTGATGGGACCAAATACAATAGGCTTGCAGGCTTGTAGGCTTGTGAACTAGGCTTGTGCCAGTATAGCACATAATACAAATTGACTGATTCAGTGGGAAGTAATGAAGACAAGAGAACATCCAGTAATTATGTATTTAGTCCTTAGTATGTATAAGGCTTGAGAGCATTGACGATTTCTGCCCAAAGACACACTGGCACTTCAATATTGATTAGCAAATGGCTATTTGAAAACTGTTGTGTCTTGGGTATTGGCTATACCACTGCAAATGTATGGAAGAAAAGTCCAGTAGATCTAATAAGTAGATCTTTTATAGAACATTTACTATGTACAAAATATGATAGATTGAAGCCCAATTGTTGATCTTCCAGAGTGTCCTACTATTTTTTGCAATAAAATATTTATGTTTGTTCATAAGAACTTACACTTACACTTTCAAAATTGATTGGGAGCTCACTAATCACTCAACAGTAGCACTATGCCAGGGACAGTTAGGGAGGATGGAAGAAAAGAAGAGGCAAGGAAGAGCTCCTGACTTCAAGTTCCTTATACCATACTGAGAAGAGACTAGGCTACCATGCATTGAAACAGCCTGAGAATAAATCCATCCCAAATCAGTGGCCAACAGCAGGAGCTGTAGGGAAACAGGATTAGGAGGGATATCAGTGTTCTGTGGAAGATATGATCCTGGAGTTGAACCTTGGAGAGTGGGTGCAGATTAATGGAATGGGGCAAGGGCATGCACTAAGGTGAAGAGGTGATATGTGGGGGGCACAGGAAGGCACCTGGCTAAATTGAAGTTAGCTGTTGAGTAGGATATAGCTGCCATGCAAAGGACATGGGACTTCATTCCAGCGGAAGGGATCACACATCAGCACGAAGGGAAAGGTGTGAAGGGTGCTCAGCTTTGTGGTAGATGTTGAGTGAGATGATAAAGTACAGGAAAGATGCCTGTCCCCAAAGACCATATAAGCCTATCAGGAGACAAGAGATGAGTACATACATATACATAAAGCACCTAGAGCAAATTAATGAAATACATGAAGAAAGCAAACAATTATTGGAAAGACAGGAAAGGAAGAATAAACCAAAATGGATGCCAGAAGAGACTCTGAAACTTACCCTTGAATGGAGAGTAGCTAAAGCAAATGGAAGAAATGATGAAATAAAAGAGCTGAACAGAAGATTTCAAAGGGCAGCTTGAGAAGACAAAGTAAAGTATTATAATAAAATGTGCAAAGATATGGAGTTAGAAAAACAAAAGAGATGAATATGCTCTGCATTTCTCAAGCTGAAAGAACTAAAGAAAAAAAAATCAAGCCTTGAATTGCAATATCGGAGGATTCTATGGACAAAATATTAAGTGATGCTGTTGTTGTTGTTATTTGCCTTCAAGTCAGACCAGTGACCCTCCTTGGGTTTCTGAGGCAGTATCACTACTGAAGTAGATTGCCCCATCTTCCTTCCGAGGAGTGGCTGGTGGGTTTGAACCACCAGACTTCAGATTAGAAGTCAAGTGCCTTAGGCACTGTGCTACCAGAGCTCCTATTAAATGATGCAGGAAGCATCAAAAGAAGATGGAAGGGATACGTAGAGTCACTGAACCAAAAATAATTGGTCAATGTTCAACCATTTCAGGAGATAGCATATGATCAAGAACAAATGGTATTGAAGGAAGAAGCCCAAGCTACACTGAAGGAATTGGCAAAAAGAACAAGGCTCTAGGAATTGATGGAATACTCATTGAGATGTTTCAACAAACAGATTCAGCACTGGAGACACTCACTCGTATATGCCAAGAAATTTGGAAGACAGCTACCTGGCCATCTGACTGGAAGAGATCCACATTTGCACTTGTTCCATAAAAAGTTCATTCAACAGAATATGGAAATTATCGAACAGTATCATTCATATCACACACAAGTAAAATTTTGCTGGAGACAATTCAAAAATGGTTGCAGCAGTATATTGACAGGCAACTTCCAGAAATTCAAGGTGAATTCAGAAAAGGATGTGAGACAAGGGATTTCAACGCTGATGTCAAATGGATCTTGGCTGAAGGCAAAGAATACCAAAGGATGTTTACCTGTGCTTTGTTGACTATGGAAACTCATTTGACTGTGTAGATCATAACAAATTATGGATAGCGTTGCAAAAAATGGGAATTCCCAAACACTAATTGTGTTTTTGAAGGACCTGTCCATAAACAAAGAGGCTGTTGGTCAAACAGAACAAGGGGATACTGGATGGTTTAAAATCAGGAAGGGTGTGAATCAGGATTATGTCCTTTCAGCATACTTACTCAATTTGTATGCTGAGCAAATATTCTGAGAAACTGGACTATACGAAGAAGAAGAAGACTGGAAGAAGACTGATTAATGATCTGCCATTTGCAGATGATACAACCTTGCTTTTTGAAAGTACTTACTGATGAAGATCAAAGAGTACAATCTTCAGTATGAATTACATCTTAATATAAAGAAAACAAAAATCCTTACAACTGGGTGAATAAGCAATATCACAATAAATGGAGAAAAGATTAAAGTTGTCAGAAATTTTGTTTTATTTGGATCTACATTCAACACCAATGGAAGCAGCAGTCAAGAAATCAGACATCATATTGCACTGGCCAAATCTGCTGGGGGGAAAAAAAAAAAAAAAAAAAAACCTCTTTAAAGTGTTACCAAGTAAAGATGTCACTTTGAAAACTAAGCTATGCCAAACCCAAGCCCTGGTGTTTTCAATCACCTCATATGTATGTGAAAGCTGGACAATGAATAAGGAAGATTGAAGATGAATCGATGCCTTTGAATTGTGATGAAAATACCATGGACTGCCAGAACAAACAAATCTGTTCTGGAAGAAGTGCGCCCAAAATGCTCCTTGGAAGTGAGAATGGACAGATTTCATCTCACCTACTTTGGTCATGTTGTCAGAAGGGACCATACCCTGGAGAAGAATATCATGCTTGGTAAAGTGGAGGATCAGTGAAAAAGAGGAAAATGTTCAACAAGATAGATTCCCACAGTGGCTGCAACAGTACGCTCAAGTATACACAGTGTTGTGAGGATAGCACAGGACAGGGCAGTGTTTCCTTCTGTTGTACGTGAGGTCACTGTGAGTTGGAAATGATTCGACGGCACCTAACAACAACGAAAGTCCACACACTTAATGACTAAAAATAAAAACCCATTCTACAGGAAAAAATGACTCATAAAATAACTTTCAGGGTAATAATTTGAAAGTTATAAGAGCAAATTGATATTAGTCTTGGCCCAATTACATAAAGATTCAGACAGAACAAGTTGGGTTTAAGAAGAGGGGATTGATAGGGCACTGTAGAGTAGACTGGACGTGTCCCGAGAGCTGTTCTGCTGCTATGATTCTCCCACTCCGAATGGAGGGGCTGGGGTGAGTGTGAAGGTGGGCAGTGAGTCCAGAAGGAGATGGGGTTCACCTTGACTGAGGATCTGAGGACACAGAGAGAAAAAGCTTCCCCTGAGGCTACATCACAGTCATCCCTTCCATCTGAATAGAGCATTCTGTTTCTCAAAGCACATTTTCTTTCTTCCATTTGATCTTCAAAATCCAGGTAGCTGGGCAGCATAGGTGTTGTTTTACCAGTTCACTGGCAAGAAAATAAAAACCCAGAGGGTTAAAGTCTTTGCCCAAAGTCACTGAGCCAGTTTTGCACTGAGACAGTGCTACATCTTGATTTTTCCCACCACTACCTTTTTTCCCACACTATATTTTGTAATATATTTTGTAATATAAGGGAGCTCTGGTAGCATAGTGGCTAAGACACTTGCCTGCTAACCAGACGGCTGGCGGTTCAAACCCACCAGCCACTCCTCAGAAGGAAGGTTGGGCAATCCTACTTCCGTAGTGATACTGCCTCGGAAACCCAAGGAGGGGTCGCTATGAGTCAGGGCTGACTTGACGGCACATAACAACAACAACAAATATTTTGTAAGACTTCGACAAAGCCCATAGTGGTGTCTTAGCCTCTGAGTTTTCCCAAGAGGACCCTTGCCAGTGGGCTAAACAGTGGAGCCCAGAATAAGGCAACAGCTAGTAGGCAACTTAGTCTTTGCTAAAAATACTTGGTTTTATATATACATATATATATGTAAAGGGAACTTTTTAGGGGCTAGTGTTAAACCAAGCCCATGATGTGAGGCAAGTCTGTATTCACAGCCTTCATCCTATCTGGAAAATAGAGACCACGTATGTCCATAGAATGATGAGGACACAAAGGAAGAACACCAATACTCTTATTCACTAAATCACAGAGCACTGTAATATTTAAAGTTTGAGTTAGTTTTTTTGTTCGTTTTTTAAAAAAGACAGGTTATACACAATTTGAGGAACTCTACATATTCAATACTAAAGATACAAAAAATTTCACCTTGATAGTGTTATAAACTAAAAGGAAAAACAGAGTGGACCAAATCATCAAGGAAGCCACGGGTTTGGGGGCTACATCTAGAACGTGTAGGAAGTTGTTGGAAAACTCATTTGAATGTTGTTCTGGTTACCTAGTGCCACTCTAACAAGAATATACCACAAAATGGGATGGCCTTAACAGGAATTTATTCTTACAATTTGGAGGTTTTAAGTCCAAGTTCAGGTGCCAGGCTCTAGGGGCTGGGTGAAAGCCCCTCAACCTTGGGGTCCAGCTCTGTATCCTGCTCCTGGCCCACTGAAGCTAGAGGTGTTTCTTCACTCAGACAGCTGCTGGCTACTGAGGCTGAGAAGCCCCAAGGTTGACAAGTAAAAACACACAGTCCTGATGTTACCAAACCACATGGCAGGCCATTAACTTAAGTCCATTGTAAGTCCAAATGTCGGCAGAGCATGGCAGGCTGCTGAGCAACGACACAACTACATGCAGGGTCCAAGTGTGCCATATGTTAGAGACCATTCTCAAAACTTCTCTTTATATACAGGAATCAGACCACATACCCAAACTACTCAGCTGCTCATGGTAGATTCCACCATGGAGTTGATTACCAGTCTCATCATGGGGAATACTACATCCAGCTGTCCAGCCACTCAACCAGGCCTAGCCAAGTTGACACAAAAACATAACCACCACAAATGTCCCTTAAGAAATGGAAATGGGCTGAAAGGATAGTGGTTCTTAATGAGTTTATCATGCCTTATAGTCCAAGAAGAATAATGAGCCAAAGGGGTTTCTCTTACAGGATTGGCATTTTTGTGCTGTTAATTATATTTGTATTTAATTCATTTATTCAGATCACCCAATGAAAATAGGTATTGAATGCTAATATTCCAGCTATAAATATGTAAAGGACCCTTTGCCATCCCTCAATAGAAGTGTCATAGTCCCACAAGTCTGTGTCAGCATGTTTCCTACTAAATAATGAACTTCTTTGTGACTAAATAAGGGGCTCTGGTGGTGCAATGGTGAAGGTATTTGGCTACTAAGCAAAAGGTCACTACTGGTTTGCACCCACCAGCCACTCCACAGAAAAAAGATGAGGCAGTCTGCTTCTATAAAGGTTTTCAGTCTTGGAAACCCCTATGGAGGTTGCTATGAGTCAGAACAGACTCAATTTTTATGACTCCAAAAGCAAACCAAGCTCACTACCGTAGAGTCAGATTTGACTCATAGCAACCCCTCCTTGGGTTTCTGAGGCGGTATCACTACAGAGGTAGATTGTCCAATCTTCCTTCTGAGGAGCGACTGGTGTGTTTGACCTGCCAACCTTCTGGACTAAGTTTTCTTTTGCTCTTTGAGGTCCCAAACAACAACACCAAAAATGGGTTCTCCATCCTTAAGCATAGAGAAAATTATTATTTGGAAAAATACTTATTGTTTCTTTTGTGATAGTAAAAAAAAAAAAAAAAAATTAAAAACCAGTTAGTGAAAAAGAAATGGAAAATTTACAAACGCATATGTGAGAAAATTACTTCCAATCCCAACACCCAGAAGTAATCATTATGATGGTATAAATACACAGGTTCCCAGCTGATGGAGATCACTCACCTTGCTTCCCTGTCTCATCAGCCTGTCCCCCAGCCTCCCAACAAAGCCAGGGAAAGCAGACTCTTTTCCTTTTGGCCAGTCTCCCTCTTCTTCTTCATCTCTCCCCACCACCCATTGATTGTCTGAACATTTTCAGTTTTCTCTTAGGTACCTTCCCAGAGTTGACCATGATAACATTCCCTTTGACATCCTGTGTCATTGCCCACACAGGGAAGCACATTTTAAAAATAAACACAGCAGCAGTTGGTTATGAAAAACACCCAAAGTTCTAGCCTGTCCTATTAACTACTATCTCCACAAGATTTCTAGTGCCTGGACAGCAACCACGAAGGGGACGTATAAGTCAGAGTTGAAGGTAGTTGCCAAAAACTGTCCCCCAAACTGTTTTAAAAGCCAGCAAGTGGCCGTCAAAGGTACAACTATTGGTCTCTGTCCAAAGCAAAGAAGGAGGAAGAAAATCAAAGATGCATGAAAACAGGTAGTCCAAAGAACTAAGGGACCACATGAACCTCAGCCTCTTTGACCCTAAAACCAGAAGAACTAGATGGTACCTGGCCACCAATACTGATTACCCTGAAAGAGATCACAGTAGGAGGTCCTGGACTGAGTGGGAGAAAAATGTGGAACAAACTTCAAAATCATGAAAAAGACCAGGATTACTGGTCTGATAGAGACTGATGGAACTCCTGAGACTGTGACCTTTGATCCTCCTTCAAGCCTGGAATTAAATTTACTTCATTAACTCAACTTCAGCAAAGCAACAGACAGGCCTATAAGGTGAACAGTAACACTAGAGGGATATGTACTTCTTAGAAAGTGTCTTTGGTCTTTGGCCTTTGTCTTTATCTTTGTCTTTGGTCTTACAGTTGACCAAAGAGCAGCTTTTGCCCAGGTTTAAAACTCAGAAGGCAGGAATCAATAGGCAAGAAGGACAAATGGAAGTGAGAAACAGAGGGAGGAAGTAGGCATAGTGATGTTACATGTAGGGATCACAATCAGTATCACAAAACAAAATATGTATGGATTGTTGAATGGAAAACCAATTTGCTGTGTAAACTTTCACTCAAATCACAATAAAAAATTTAAAAATAAAACATTGTCCCCAAGAGTCTGAGTGTTGAGCGTACCTTCTCAGATCAGAACTTGACAAGGAGAGAAGCAGTAAAGTTTCCAAAACTTGCAATCTACAACTTTACCCAAGCAACGTAAAATGTGACCAGTCAATATCTATTACAAATACCAGACCTACTTCACACACACACACAACCAGGAACAGATGAAGTTATAACTACTTTAATCGGTCAGTGTTGCTGTCATGCATACTAAAAACCAAACCAAGGGCACTGCCGTCAAGTCGGATCTGACACATAGTGACCCCTCCTTGGGTTTCCAAGGTGGTATCACTATGGAAGTAGATTGCCCAACCTCCTTTCTGAGGAGTGGCTGGTAAGTTTGAACCACCAGGCTTCTGGTTAGCTATTAAATGCCTTAGGAACTATGCCACCAGAGCTTCCATTCACACTGGGAGGATTTAAATGGAAAGAATCAGCTATTAATTTTAGGCTGTGACACAAAGGACTGCAACGTACTTGCTTATTTTCCTTTCTGGTGTTCCTATGGACGTTGTTAAGATGAATTTGGAAAGCCAGTAGTTCCTGTTTCAAAAAGCAACACTTCTGTTTGTTTTCACTACCATCCCACCTCAACCAGTAAGTGCATGTCTCCAGATACCCTGATTGGGGCATTTGCACAAGACATCAGACAAAGGAGAAGACAAAATCTTACAAGAGATTTCTTAGTTTCCCATGGACAGTGCACGTATCACAAAAGATTTGCTCAAATAGCTGAAATACCTTTGCTCCTTAGACTTTTCTCTATTATTTTCTAGTTTCATTTGATATTAGTTATAATAGATGGACATCTGTTCCAGTAGTTCATCTTAGGAGATTCATATTCCTGGTGTCTATCCTGATGCTTTTGACAGCTCTGAGTTGTGGTTTGTTCAAGTGAGTGCCCCCAAATGGCAGGTCAGCTGCACTTGCAATGAAGAAGTCATTCAAACCATAGAAACATATCATTCATGGGGAATGACCTCTCACAAGGTCAAAGTTGTGTTTCCTTGCTTTAATTATACTCCATTTTCCATTTTTATCATTCTTTTGGCAGTAATCTATCCAGTGCCAAGCTCTATTGCATCCATTTCAGTTTATGGATCTCAATAAATACATTACTGGTATGAGAAAAGAAGACTGTAGTAGTTTTTCCATGGAACAGCATTCTATGAAGGTTGTTGTTGTTGTTGTTGTTTGCCATCGAGTCGGCCCCGACTCATAGCGACCCCTCCTTGGGTTCCGAGGCAGTATCACTACGGAAGTAGGATTGCCCAACCTTCCTTCCAAGGAGCGGCTGGTGGGTTTGAACCACCAGCCTTCTGGTGAGCAGTCAAGTGCCTTAGGCACTATGCTACCAGACCTCCTATGAAGATAGTGATAGGTAAATGAGTAATTGATATCAGATGTAGAAATACTAATTTCTACGGCATCAAATCCCAAATTGTTTATCTTGTTTAAAAGATCCTTCATGGCCAAGGTTGTAGTCACTTATTGGCCACAGCCAGCTACCCAGAGGGAACAAGAAATTGGACCTGTGAGCTTGGGACTATAGTCGCAGGGGACATCTAGCTCAACTGGCATAACATACTATACTAAAACATTGTTCCACATCCTACTTTGGCGAGTAGTGACTGGGATCTTAAAAGCTTGCAGGTGGCTGTCTAGATGCAATGATGAGTCTCTCCTCATCCAGAGCAAAGAAGAATGAAGAAAACCAAAGACACATGGAAACAATTAGTACAAGCAATTGGTACATCATGCAATCCTAAGCCTATACAACTATGAGACCAGAAGAACTAGATGGTGTCCAGCTACCACTCTAAACCACTCGAAGGGGGATCTATGTAGGAGATCCTGGATAGAGTGTGAGAACAATGTGAAACAAAATTCAAAATCATTTAAAAAAAAAAAAAAGACCAGGTTTGCTGGTCTGATACAGCCACTACTAAGACTATGGCCCCTAGCTGCCCTTCAGATCTGGATTTGAACCCACTCCTGTGGCTTCCAGCCAAACAAAAGACAGGCATATGAGCTAAACATTCACGTTAGGTATACTCCTTGGAGAGATCAATCATGGGAGAATAGAAAGGCTGTCTATGCATAGGGAGACAGCTCAGGAGGCAGGAGTACATGATAGGGAAGGACACAGGGAAGAGAGAGGAAGTGGGAAGGGAGTGGTTGCACTGTGGAATATTGCAGTTAGTTTCATGAGACAAAGTGTATGTGAGCTGCTATATGGAAAGTGAATTTGCTCTGTAAGCTTTCACCAAAATGACAATAAAAATTAAAAAAAAAGAAATCCTTCATTATCCGTCCTCACACGTTTTACCTTGTTTCCTGATCCTTCTCAGCTTATTCCTTTGCTGTGTGATCTTCCAATTTCTTATCCTACAGAAAATACCATAATTGTCCCTTCAGCTGACTCTCCAGTTACCACATTGCTTCCTTTGTATAGAACGTCCTTTCCTTTTCCATCTGGCTTCCAAAGGTTATCTACTTATTTTCTTAATCGTTCTTAACATCTTTTGCTTCTCAGATCTAAGGCTAATATCTTTCATTTCAGTTCAGTTCTTATATATATGTTGTTTATATATGGTCTTAAATTGCCTACTTCTATTTTAAGTAAGGATATCTTGACTCATGCAAATAAAATTTGAGTCTGAGTGTTTGATGGGGGATGCCATACTGTTTCCATATCTTGAATCCCACTTAAAGTAGTGCTGAGTACAGTTGATACCAGTGCACTGATGGGTTTGGCTGATCCTCACCAACTGCTGTGGCTTCCTGGCATATGCTTTGAGAACCACTCACTTATTAAGAATAACTTTAACCACTTTGAAGATGACCTTTGTTGTTGTTGTTGTTAGGTGCCGTCGAGTTGACTCTGACTCATGCAACCCTATATACTACAGAGCAAAACACTGCCCAGTCCTCTGCCATCCTCACAATCCTTACTATACTTGAGCCCATCATTGCAGCCACTGTGTCAATCCATCTCATTGAGGGTCTTCCCCTTTTTTGCTGACCTTTTTGCTGACCCTGTACTTTACCAAGCATGATATCCTTCCCCTGGGAATGGTCCCTTCTGACAAGATGACCAAAATAGGTGAGAAGAAGTCTGGCCATTCTCACTTCCAAGGAACATCCCAGCTGCACTTCTTCCATGCCTAGTAAGGGAAAGAAGCTCCAGAGGTAGAGTCCCAGAGATGAAGATTTAGATGCTGAATTCTCCACCCAGTAGTAATATGACCTTGGGCAACTTAGTCTCTTTGATTGTCCTTTATTCTCATCTGAAAAACGAGGCTATTACTACCTATCTTGCAGAGTTTGATGAGAGCCACATAAAAGTGGAATATGCCCAAGAACATCCAGCACCCTGCTTACCACATATTCATTAATAATGTTCATTTCCTTTCACTTCCACTTTGGATAATATATTCAAGCGCAGAAAATACAGAACAGCAGATTGCTATAGAAATCTCTCGGTCAGCAGCAGGCTTTCCTTCCCAATTATGTTCTCACTGGGAGAAGTTAAATCCTTCTCTGAACACACATATACACAGGGAGGGGGCAGACATCAGCAGGGCACAATTGTGCTTGATGACAAAGATAAAGTGGCAGGATTATAGAGTTAGGGTAGATAAGAAATACACATTTCACCCAAAGATAACTGAAAGCTCACTGTGTGGGCATCATCTGCAGGACTTGGAAGTTCTCTTGAAAGGAGTGGCAATTTCAGTCCTGTGGCCTTGGGTCTGTTGCAGCAAGAGTTTGGACACTATGCAATAGCACCTGGTTTGTAGACCAATTTATCTACTGATCCCAGCTGTAGAAATGCAGAGATCAGAAAAATGACATGTGCATTAGTTTTCTGTTACAGCTGTAACAAATTACTATAAATTTAGCAGCTTAAAGCCACACAAATTTATTATCTCAGTTTCTATAGGTCCTGTGTCTGGGCACGCTTGACTGGGTCCTCTGCTTAGAGTCTCTCAAGGTCAAAATCAAGGTACTAGCAGGGTTGTGTTCCTTAATGAACGTTCTATAAGGAGAACCCTCTTCCAGGTTCATTCAAACTGCTGGACAAATTCAATTCCTTGTGGTTGTGGGACTAACCAGTACCAGTTGCCATGAGCCAGTTCTGACTCCTGGTGACCCTATGTGTGTCTGAGAACAATTGTGCTCCATGGGGTTTTTTCAGTGGGTGATTTTTCTGAAGTAGATCACCAGGCCTTCCTTCCGTGGTCCCTCTGGGTGAACCTGAACCGCCAACCTTACACTTAGTAGCCAAGCATTTAACTGTTTGCACCACCCAGGGACTTGTTGTGCTACTGAGATCCCCATTTCCTTTCTGCTTGTCAGCCAGGGACTAGTCTTTCCTCCCAGAAGCTGCCTGAATTTCCTCATGGGCCACACCAGCAATGGAGAGTCAAGTCTCTCTAACTTTTCCTTCTCTCTCATCTTTCTGACTCCTAGGCACTCTTCTCCCTGCACATTCCAGCCCCTGTGAGGTTTCTTGCTGTTCCCTGAACACACATGTCACCTGCTTCCATACCTTCTGGCTTAAGAGCTGGTAGATGAAGGTGTACCTTGTGGATAACTTTGAAAGTTCAGTAAAAGTCAATTGCAAAACTACAAATTGCCAAACTGATGGTAAAGAACTTAGAATAGCAGTTCATTTTTAGACTGGAGTAACCAGAGAATGCTTCATGAAAGAAGTGGCAGTGTACCTGGCTTTGAAGAATTGATTGGATTTAAGTGACTGGGAATACAAAGGAAGGTCATAAAGAATAATATATATATATATGCAGTATTCAGAAACGTTACATTTATTCATTCATCATGTACGTATATATGTATATGTACATACAGGCAGCGCTCATTATTGGTGGATTCTATATTCATAAATTCTCCCATTCAGTAAAAATACTCGCACCACTGTCTTGGTCATTCAAAGACATGTGCAGAGGAGTGTAAACTTCCCAGCTCAGGTCTAACAAGGTTGGCTCAGTATTTGCTAATTCATTGTTCTTGGGGACTTTATAGAGCATAACCACCAGGAATAACAAGAATCAATTGTGTGTATGTAAGTTGTGTGTGTGTGTGTATGTGTGTGTACAGGCAAACCTGTGAGATATTGTGTGTTCCGTCAGACCACTACAATGAAGCAAGTATTACAATAAAGCAACTCACATGAATTTTTTGGTTATGTTTACATTATACTATATTAAGTGTTGGGAGCTCTGGTGGCATAGGGCCTAAAGCATTTGACTGCTAACCAGAAGGCTGGTGGTTCAAACCCACCAGCCACTCCTCAGAACGAAGACTGGGCAATCTACTTCCATAGAGATACCACCTCGGAAACCCAAGGAGGGGGTCACTATAAATTGGGATGGACTCAATGGCAGTGAATTTGTTTTGTTTTGTTTATATTAAGTGTTCGATAGCATCATGAAAAAGTTTGAAATATGAGAATTACCAAAATGTGACACAGAGACAAGAAATGAACACATCCTGTTGGAGAAATGGCACCAATAGATTTGTTCCAGGCAGGGTTGCCACAGACCTTCAATTTGTAAAAATTGCAGTATCTGTGAAGCACAATAAAATGAAGTATGCCTGAATTTGGATTATTTCTGGGAATACAAGAGTGAATGAGAAAGATTAGGCTCTCTATCTTGCAGTCCACTAGTAGATGCAGAGAAGGAGGAAAGCAAATTAAGTGCATGGTAACAAAACATGGTAAGTTTGGAAGGAAAAAAAGAATATTGGGCACAGCCTGCATTTCTTGAATGACGAGTCCATGTGGAAAGCTCCATGGGAGGACTGCCTCATTAGGGCATGGTCTGATCAGAGAGCTTTCAAGTCAAATGGTAGGTTTCAATTGGAAGCTACTGGCAAAGGGAAACCAGTATCATCTGAGGAATGGTACTGTGATCACTGGATCTCACACAGATTAGTGTGGCCATGACATGATGAAGGAGCCCTGGTGGCCCAGTAGTTAAGAGCTCAGTGGTTACTAAAAAGGTCAGCGGTTCAAACTGACCAGTCTCTCTGCAAGAGAAAGACCTGGCAATCTGCCCCCATCAAGATTATAGCCAAGAACACCATGCAGGGCACTTCTCCTTTGTCAGATGGGGTCCCTATGAGTTGAAATTAACTCAACGGCATGTAACAGTACAACCTGACATGACTTACCTTGAACATTTAAGCACTTCAGGGCCATCTTGCAACTTCTGTTACATGACTGAATGGCCTAGCAAATCCTTTCTTCTTAAGTAGGCAATGGTGGCTTTTGTGTACTCCCTGCCTGAATGGTTGAGTTTTAATGATTTCCTATGTGAGCTCTGGTAGCATAGTGCCTAAGGCAATTGACTGCTAACCAGAAGGCTGGTGGTTCAAACCCACCAGCCACTCCTCAGAAGGAAAGTTGGGCAATCTACTTCCGTAGTGATACCGCCTCGGAAACCCAACGAGGGGTCACTATGAGTCGGATCCGACTCGAAGGCAGTGTGTTTTGTTTTTTTTTTCGTATCTGAGTGTGCATTGCAGAGGCAAACCAGCAACTAAAACCTCAGTAATCCAGGGTGGCTGCACACTAGGAGAAAGCAGCTTGCAACACTTACTAAATCAAAATATTGTTCACTCTTAATTTCTTTTTACAGAATCTGTTATTTTACATGAAAAGTAAAATAACTCACTTGCTTGGATTTCCTGCTGGCCTTTCTTTCTGCTGGGGTCAGGAATGGGGAGCTCACTCTGATAGCTTACTTCATGTCCAACTCTGAGACATTTTTATTAAATACCAGCCACCAAAATTGTACTAATCACAAAAATGTGCTTTCTCTTCATATGTATGAAAAGTCTTTCTCTTATTAAAAAATAGAGAGTTCAGAAATTGAATTTGAAAGCTGAATTCTGTATCTTTATATTCTTTTGGTTTTGAAAGAAAGAGAGAGAGAGAGGAAAAAAAAAAAAAAAGCTACACCTTTCCTAATTTTCCTTCAGTTCAATGTTACTCCTGAATGGAGAAAATTGTACAGAAAGCCTGAAGAGTTGGGAACTCTGACATGAGGGAGGATTTGTATTTCCTTGCTATTAAAGAGAAGAAGAAAAAACTCTCAGTTATGTCTAAACTTCAGGAACGCAGTGCCCTATCCAACCCACAAACCATTGGCAGCATCCTAACTCTACACAAAATGTTCTTGTAAGCTTTTTTCCCCCCTCTGAAATTTTTTCCTGTGAAGTTATAAATCCCAGCATTTAGAGACTGTTTTATTCAAATAAAGTGTGGGCTTTCGTAGGGCCCCTTGGCATCGTTTCTGCTGACCCCATACTAGAGAGATGGTCCTAAGAAAACAGACATGCTTAGTTGGCCAGGGGCCTCCATTTGACTTTATTTCTGAAATCTCATTTGTCTTTCCTTCACCAAGTACCTACTTGGTGAAGCTGTGATTTAACAGCTCCGTTCTCAGTGGAAGTTTTCTCCAGCGCCTTACAACATCCTCCTGTTTGTTTGGAAAATGAAATTACTCTGACAATCAGACTCTACACTTTGTTCTCCCTCATCTTCTGTTTCTTACTGGCCTCTTGATTCTGGCTACACAATACTCTCTTTAGACACTGTTGCAGCCAGCGGGTCAGTGAGCCTCAGGTATAGTTGCACCTGGAGAAACGCCAAACAACATTCACTCTCAGGCAAAGAGGCAAGCACTGAATCCACTGCTGCTTACCAGCCTCCATATCTGGTTATTTTGCACACTTTGGCCTGTTGTTGTTGTTAGCTTCCATTGAGTTGGCCGACTCGTGGCGATCCCATGAACAACAGGATCCCCTATTGTGACTCATAGAGGTTTTTACTGGCTGGTTTTTTGGAAGCAGATCTCCAGGCTTTTCTTCCTATTCTGTCTTTGTCTGGAAGCTGCCCTGAAACCTGTTCAGCATCATGACATCAGGCAAGCCTCCACCGACAGACAGGTGGTGGCTGCACTTGAGGTGCATTGGCCAGGAGTCGAACCTGGGTCTTGTGCATGGGAGGCAAGACCTCTACCACTTAACCACCATTGTTCGTATTGTGATTTATATTTTTCAAAGTACATACATGTGTATTCTCCCCTTTGACCATCAAAGCCCTGTAAGCTAGAAACTTGCACACCATCCTTGGTGACTTGCTCAGGGACTCAGGCCAAAAGTTAATAGGCACCCCTCTGCTTTAGAGCAGTGAGCTATCACAGGAAGGAATTGGAAAGGGAAAGAAGCTGACCAAAGAGCTAAAACCGATGGGATTGGGCAAGTGTTTTAAGCAACCTCTGCTCTGTTTTCTCAAGTCCAAAGTAGGGATAATAATAGTTACCATCTCATAGTGCATGCTTGCTTATCAAATTGTAGCATATTTCCCAACTTATGAGAAACAGGTAATAAATGCTACCATTAAAACTGAACCCACTGCTATTGAGTCAATTCTGACTCATAGCAACTCCCATTGAGTTTCCAGTCAGTAAATCTTTACGGAAGCAGATTGCCTCATCTTCCTTCCATGGAGTGGCTGGTGGGTTTGAATTGCCAACCTTCTGGTTAGCAGTCAAATACCTTAGGCACTGTGCCACCAGATCTGCTTAGTGCTACCATTGTTGTAGTTGTTATTTGCCGTCGAGTCAGCCCTGACTTATAGCGACCCCTCCTTGGGTTTCCGAGGCAGTAGTACCTAAAGCATTTGTCTGCTAACCAGAAGGCTGGCAGTTCAAACCCATGAGCCACTCCTCAGAAGGAAGGTTGGGCAATCTACTTCTGTAGAGATACTGTCTCAGACACTTAAGGAGGGGTTGTTATGAGTATAATGGACTGACAGCAGTGAGGTTTGTTTGTTTTTTTTAACATTCATTGAGCACCTGTGGTATGCCAACCTTTATTTTGTTTGCGTAATTTGCTCCCTTAAGGTTTTTAATAGTGGAAACACATCCCTATCAGTATAATTTCAAATGCACATGAGTGTTTTCAAATATGGTTAAGCCTCTACATACTTTATGTCAATGGAACTAATAGAGGCTGGAGACATAAAGACCTCTGTGGACCAGGCCCTGCCCTCCAGGGCAGCCAACTACTAGAAGGAGGTGCACATTGGAGAAAGAAAGATATGGAGATTCCATAGGTGCTGAGATGGTGTGTGCCCCGGTCAAGAGAGAGCAGGTGGAGAAAGTGGTCAGTACAGACTAAAGGGCTAGAAAAGGCAACCCGTGTGAAGCTGTGAGGCCTGGATGGAAAGAAAGAGCAGATTCCAGACGAAACAGTGGAATAAAGGCTGAAGCCATTAAGCAGCTTATTCTGGTTCAAGACTGGAGGATGCTGGGTGTGACTGTCCTTTGGGTTATAAAATGAAGAATAGCCGAGCGTGAACTGAGAGGAAGGCAGAGAGCAGGGATGGGTACTTCACTCTGCACTCTTGGATGCCATGCAAATGTGTCAAGCTAGAAGGGGGTGGAGCGTGGGTGACATTCTCAAAGTTGTGCCTTAGAACAGGGCTTTTTAAACTAGCTGTGGTGAAGAACCAGTTTTCTATTTTCTTCTCCCAGTCCATTGCATATCAGTACCTATGTTAAAGACAATTAAAATGCATTTCTAAAAAAATAAAATAAAAATCAATGACCTACAATATACAAGTCCAATTTTTTTTTTTTCTTTTTAAATTATGAGGTCTTACTGATACAAAATTTTTGAAAGTTTCCAAATGCTTCCTCTCAGTGTCTGTACTTAAAAGGGCTGGGGGGAGTAAGAAGGATCTGTGGGCCTGTGCTGATCCACGAGCTGCATTTGAGTTAACACCACTTTAGAGCAGTGGCTCTGCCAGAAAAAAATGTATCTTAGAGGGAAGAGGCAGGAGGAAGAGGGTAGGAAGACCACTTAGGAGACAGCCACAGTAATCCAAGTGAGAGATTCTGGGTCTCAAAACCAAGGGAGCTGAGTGACGATGGGAAGGAGGCGACAGGGAGAAGAGAAGCTGATGATAGAGACTATAGAGGACTCCAGAAATGCACTGAGAGAGGAAGAGGGAATGATCTAGGACTGTTCAACCTGCAAAAATACCCTTGCATATGATGATGCTCTTGCTACAAAAAAAAAGGCTCAAGTTTTACATTAAACATCAGCGAGGTTTGCTGCTTCAGACCTGGTTTTAAAAAAAAAAAATCCAACACTGAACCCACTGCCATCAATTCAATTTTGATTCATAACAACCCTTTAGGACAGACTAGAACTACCCTATAGGGTTTCCAAGGCTGTAAATCTCTGCAAAAGCAGACTACCTCATCTTTCTAGCACAGAACAGCTAGTGGGTGCAAACAACTGCCCTTTCTGGTTAGTAACCAAAATACTTAACCACTTTGCCAGCAGAGCTCTTTTCAGAAGTGATAGGCATTCCTCAATGTCTGGTGGGGCCAGCACAGATGGGTGATTAGATGTACCAAAGCCAGGCAAAACAAAAACAAGTGAACGACGAACACATCAGAGAGAAGAGGCAGCACCTGAACTTTTATAATAGAACCATAACATCCCCGATTCTCTTGGGTACTTGTAAGATCAATGAAGAGCAGACCAGTTTCACCTAAATAATGGAGACATTTTGTAAATTTCATTTTTCTACTCAAATATGAAACATACTACACAGAGAAAAAAAAAAGCAATAAAACATACCTAAGTAGAAATTTTACTAAAGTAGTCTGCGAGTGGATCGCTTTAAAAATTGGGTGAATAACTTTTTGCCCTTTATAAGCTTATACACTTCACAGAGACACTTTTTCAAATTCAATTTGTTAAATATCTGTTTATTAACTTGTGTGTGTGTGTGTCCTTCTTATCAATCCCATCAGAGGTATGCAAAGATATGATTGGGAATCTTTAGATCCAGTGAGAGAAGTTCTTTTCCATTCAAATATTTGAACTTCTGTCATCTTGAGAGTCCTTCTACATTAAAAAATAAATGAATCAATAAGAGCCAGGGACTCTAGTATAATAAACACTATCTGTATTGTCAAATGCAGAACATCATTAAGGCTCACTGTGGGAGCTCTGGTAGCATAGTGGCTAAGGCACTTGACTGCTCACCAGAAGGCTGGCGGTTCAAACCCGTCAGCCACTCCTCGGAAGGAAGGTTGGGCAATCCTACTTCCGTAGTGATACTGCCTTGGAAACCCAAGGAGGGGTCGCTATGAGTCAGGGCTGACTCAACGGCACATAACAACAACAACAACATGAGCACCATTTACCATCCCTATTGTTGTTGTTATTTGCCATCGAGCTGGTTGTCACAACCCCTCCTTGAGTTTCCGAAGTGGTATCACTATGGAAGTAGATTGCCCAACCTTCCTTCCAAGGAGTAGCTAGTAGGTTTGAGCCACCAGCCTTCTGGTTAGCATTCAAGTGCCTTTGGCACAACGCTACCAGAGCATGATTTCAAGTCTACAGTCTTGTCTATTGGTTACTTTACTGTGCTATAAATTCACTCTTAGATATCATTCACAGTTTTTCTCATGTTAGCAATCTAATGATTTAACAAATTTACTAAGTATTGAGTGCCCAAGTTGCTAAAGTTTGAATATAAAGATCCTGTGCTTGGGTTGACTTGATACCTTGAAACTAAGCCTTAGCCTTGTCCAGCACCACAAGAGGTGTTGATAGGTGTTCTGGGGGTGGGGGTGGGAGTGGGGGATGAATTTGTTTATCAAATAAGTTTATTAAATATAGTAATAATAGAATAAACCCAAAACACATGATTACTGACTATATAAAAATCCCTCCAAACCAAACCAAACCAAACCAAACCCTGCCATTGAGTAAATTCTGACTCACTCATAGCAACACTTCCTTGGGTTTCCAAGGTGATATCTCTATAGAAATAGATTGCCCAGTCTTCCTTCCGAGGAGTGGCTGGTGAGTTTGAACCACCAGCCTTCTGGTTAGCAGTCAAGTGCCTTAGGCACTGCTACCAGAGCTCCTAAAAGTCCTTAAGGCCTTGGTTAATAGTCCAAAGATTTGAGGAGCTCTGCTAGTGTAGTGCCTAAGGCACATGACTGCTAACCAGAAGGCTGGCGGTTCAAACCCACCAGCCAGTCCTCGGAAGGAAGGTTGGGCAATCTACTTCTGTAGTCATACCGCCTCGAAAACCCAAGGAGGGCTCGCTATGAGTTGAGTCCAACTTGCAACAGCAACAACAACACCAGAGGCATTTCAGAAGAAAGACTTGGCAATCTACTTCCCCAAAATCAGCCATTGAAACACTTCTTAGGCACTGTTCCACTCTGACACACATAGAGTCGCCATGAGTCAGAACTGTCTGGATGGCAAATGGTTTGTTTTGTTTTCTAATCTACTACATAATATCTCATGCCCTTTAACACTCTGATGGGTGATGTAAATCTGTCTACAGAGGAAAAAAATCACTTTTTCCAAACTTATCTTCCAGCACAACTCTTAGTTTTTCCTAAATCCACCTAAGGAATACTAACGTGTACAGGATGGTTTGGGGGATAATAATCTGGTTTAGTCTCCTTAAATTAAAAAATGGCAGAATAGAGGTTCAGAGAGTTAAGTGTCCTGGCTGAGATCAAGTGGTGGTGGCCAAGCTGGAACTTGAACACAGCTCTCCTGCTGCCAACCCTGGAGCTCTTCTCCTTTAACTCTGCCTTGAGGAATTACCTCACAAAATACCTACCACCTCCTCCACTAGACTGTGCTTATATGTTCGGTCAGCAGCCAGACAGCTGTGGGGGAGGACAGTGTGTGCGTATCTTCGTACACACCCATACATCAGAGCCCCTCAGGGCTTCAAGGCTGTTTCTCACAAGACCCAGGAAATGTGCTGGAAGCTGGAAGCAGGTGCTGGGAACAGCAGGGAGAGCCACAGTGGTTTGGGGCCCCCTTGTTTGCCATCCGTATTAACCTTGGCCTGTTGCAAAGGCCAAAGCTTGGCTCACATTTGAGATCGGAAGCTCTGACATTCAAGAAGCTCCAAAGCAAATGAACCTGAGTGAGTAAATAATTAAACCACAAAGAAAAAGCCAGTATTGGAAAATGATAGAGATCTGGTGTAAGCTCAGGGAAGAAATGAACCGTTAGCAGTCCCACAGTGCCTAGCCTGAGCACCAGAACATGCTCAGAAGAGTTAAGTCACCCCAAATTTGTGGCCTTAGAATGGTGATCCAGATATAGGTCTCCAGGGCTAAGATATCGCTCAGGATGTACAGGAAACTAATGAGCAGGGGTTATGATTAGTAGGTGTTAGGGCACAGGCTTCTGAATGCTAAGATCTGAACCCTAGCCCTGCTGTTTACCAACTAGGTGATCCTGAATGAGCTACTTACATCTGTATGAATAAAAAATTCTACATCGTGATAATAAGCATTAAATGAGTGACTCCATACAACATGCCTAAAACAGAATCTGGCCTATAGGAAGTGCTCTCTCTCTCTCTCTCTCTCTCTCTCTCTCTCTCTCTATATATATATATATATATTTAAGGAGTGCTGGTAGCACAGTTGTTAACTGCTCACTGCTTACCAAAAAGTCAGTGGTTCAAACTCAGTGGGAGAAAAAAATGTGACATTCGGTAGCTATAAAGATTACAGCCTTGGAATCCCTGCATGCTAGTTCTACTCTGCCCTGTAGGGTTGCTATAAGTCAAAGTCAGCTTGATTGCAACAGGGTTTTAACAAAGGAATGGAGGGGGCACAACAGTTAAGTGCTCAGCTGCTAACCAAGAGGTTGATGGTTTGAACCCACCCAGTGGCTCTGTTGGAGAACCTGGTGATCTGCTTTCATAAAGACTACACCTAGGAAACCCTGTGGGGAAGCTCTACTCTGACCATGGGGTCACTGTGAGTCGAAGTTGACTTGATAGCACTCAACATCTATGTTTTTCCTTTTAGGGGTGTGGAGTTGTTCTGAGGCCCATGGGCCCTGGGATTAAGATAAGAACATGGTCTCTGGAATCTGATTTACCTGCAGTTGAGCCCCCAGCTCTAACTTACTAGTTCAGTTTCCTTATTTGTAAAATGGAGGAAAAATTAAACATATTCTGGGAGGTGACATATGTAAAGAAAGAATCAGTTTCTAACCTGTGTAATGCATCAGTACACAGAAGCTCTTCTTACCTCTGAGGTTTCTTCCTTCTTGAACCCTGAAATGATTCCTTGACTTTCACTATGGGCACTACCCTGAAGGCACCGAAAGGCTTCCTACAATCACCAGAACAATTTCTAAAATTGTCCCTTTAACGATGTGTAAAAGAGAAGTGATAATGTGTGTTCTTTCTGATCACAGGTAGAAAAGAGCCCTTGGAAAAATCTTTTGGATGTGGTTCAATCCATTTTGGACAGATATAGAAAAGGTAGAGGAAGTTTGTGTGGGCAAGTGACGTTCTGGAGAAAGAGCAAGAAGGAAAAGGAGCAAAGAAGGGAGGGACAGCAAATAAACTTAATCTAAATTGGGTTATAAACCCTGACCCTTGTTGAATCAAGAATTAGCACTAGCCAGTAACACTAGCTGCAGCTGGCCAGTGTCCCAAATCAATCTGTAGAACGTGGGCCCATGAGTGGAGAAAAGCTGTTTGATAGATGAATTGGATTGAGAATAAAATGCTGCCTTCCAGGCACTAGGCTTCGAATTACCTTGAGATGTTGATTTAATTCAGATCCTTGATGTTTCCTGAGCATTGACTTTTTAAACTTAATTGTCTTCTGATTTATTAGTAGATTTCTGTGCTTTTTATGTTTGTCTACCTGAAAGGAAACTCATTGCCATGGAAGTTAAAATCTTGCTTTCTAGAATGATCTTGTAACCTGGGGCAGATCTTAGAGCAACCAAGCTCAATTCCCAGAGGCCAAGATGATCTGGGAATACTGGCGTCCCTGCACTTGCAGCCCAGTGCCTGACCCAGTTGAGAGAAGTCTGTCCCTGAGAGCCCTCTCATTGGCACTGTGGGGTGAGTATCTGCCCCCATGCATTTTTGTATCCCTCATGTATCTATCCAGGAACTCTGGTGGTTCTGTGGCTAATGCTTTGGGCTGCTAACCAAAAAGTTGGCTGTTTGAACCTACTAGCTGCTCCATGGGAGAAAGACAAGGCAGTCTGCTTCCATAAAGATAGACAGCCTTGGAAACTCTAAGGTGTCGTTGTGAGTCAGAATGAACTCAGTGGAAGTGAGTATGTATCTATCCAGCAGTAACTAAACTTTGCTTGCTGTGGAAACCAGGAGTGGTGGTGAATTGGGAACACTTTCCCCAAGTTCCAGAGGAATAGTTTTCAAGAGCTAGACAGCTCAATGCCATGGAACATTTTTGAGTTCAAGGGCCATGTGTTCTCTAAATTCTAGAGACCCAGTGTGCTGAATATGAGATTAGCAACACAGGGTCATTGAAACCTACCATATACCAAAACACATCACCCTCCCACAGCAGTCAGGACTGCACCCGGCCCACAAGCCAACACTAGTTTAGGAAGAGCATGGAAAAAATAGGGCTATTATTCCTCAGCTTGTAAAGGAAACTGACAGTTACAATTGATAGCATAAAACACTGAGACAAGCACATATTTTAAGAGTGTCAATACAGACTTCAACCTCAGAGACCCTGATTTCAAAAGGCATTCCACCATGTTTGTTGCAAGCAGGATTCTTTTCTCTTCCCACTGCAGGATGGGCAGGGAGAGAACCAGATTGGCTAGGTTTGAAGATAAGTTTTCTGCATGTCTGCATGTACAGGGGAAACTGGACCATTATGTTGCATCTGGCTGCGTAATAACCATAATGGGAGTAAATTGAAGCCTAAATGAGTGATCATTAGGAATCAAAGCCTAATGGCATAATACTACCTCATATTTGGGGCAGGGTGGTTCAGTGGTGGCGATTCTGAATTTCCTATGACAGAGCTCGGTTTAATTCTTAGCCGGTGCAATTCATGGGTAGTCACGACCCATCTGTCGGTGGAGACGTATGCGTTGTTATGATGCTGAGTGGGTTTGAGCAGAGCTTCCAGACTAATATGGACCAGAAGGAAAGGCCTGGCAATCTACCTCCAAAAATCAGCCAATGAAAGCCCTGAGGAGCACAGTGGTGCTCAGCTGACCATGGCAATGGCGTGGAACCGGGCACCATTTTGTTCCCGTGTGCACTGTGGCTTCCATGAGTCAGCAGAAGCTCCAGTGCAGCTGACTGCGACACGGGGGCATCACTAGGGTTGGTGTCACCCAGTGCAGTAACTTACGGTGTTGCCTCTCTGCCCACCCCCTGCCATAGAGTTCCTCCCATACCAGACCATACAGAGTCCTTAGTAAAGTTTATTATCAGTTTTAATCATAGACTATGTGCTCAATTTAGTTCTAAGTTCCTTAATTATAATATTTCTTAGAAGATACGAATACTAACAACAGATTGTCTTATAAAACCTTTCTACGTTGAATTACAACATCATTATTTACAACATTATTAGTAACTGAATGGAAGCCTTTTGTTGATTTTTCTCCTTCTTTTCCTTTAAGAAGGAGCTCTGGTAGCACAGTGCCTAAGGCATCTGACTGCTAACCAGAAGGTTGGTGGTTAAAACCCACCAAGACTGGGCAGTCTACTTCCATAGAGATTTGACGCCTCAGAAACCCAATCGGGGTGACTATGAGTTGGAATCGATTCAATGGGAGTGGGTTTGGTTTGGTTTGGTTTGATTTTCCTTTAATTACTACTTCATTCTCAAAAAAGTTAATGATACAGGTTCACAGATACTACTTACTATAATATTGTAGCTAAAACACCAAAAACAAAATGGCAAAATCAGTGACTATAAGAACACTGGCAGCAATGAAAACAACAGCGCTTGCTTGGAGCCTATGCACCCAGAATCACATTATTCAAAGTCTCACTGTGCCTGGGTAATAACGACAGCTCTAACCAGAGAACATTGTTGTTGTGATGTGCCGTTGAGTCGGACCCGACTCATAGCAACCCCTTCTTGGGTTTTCGAGGCAGTATCACTATGGAAGTAGATTGCCCAGCCTTCCTTCCAAGGAGTGGCTGGTGGGTTTGAACCGCTAGCCTTCTGGTTAGCCGTCAAGTGCCTTAGGCACTACGCTACCAGAGCTCTCAACCAGAGAACATTAGAAGGTTCAAAAAGTAAATTAGCATAGAATTTTAGTCTTGTAGGTATATTGACACATGTAAACTGGGCTAACAAAAAATGTTTTTGTTGTTATACCTAACTACAGGAGTATTTTTATGAAAAACATAATAAATTTCTGCTGAAACAGTGCATAGAAATTTTATGGACAGTCATTTTGGTGTCTGACGGTATCACCTAGTGCAGTGTGCACCCCCACATACCCCAAGTGATGCTGCTGCATCAGCAGCCTACTATTTGCATTCCTCAGAACATCTTTTACCTCCTCTATGTGCCTTGATCATCACACTTCCCCCTGGGGTAGTAGAGAGCGCAATATGATTAGCCTCACTTAACAGATTCTGTAGATGAGTAGACAGAATTTCAAAGGACTGTTATTGAAGGTTGGGCAATCCACTTCCATAGTGATGTCAATTCGGAAACCAAAGGAAGAGTCATTACGAGTCGGATCCAACTCCACGGCAGTGCATTGCGTTGCATTGCATTATTATTGAATGCAATAGAAAATATTTTCAAAATAGAAAACTGCATTATTGTCATTCTTAACACAGTGGAGAGGACCATAAGTGGTGTTAATCTCTATAGTGAGGCAGGGAGAAACATGTTTACCAAGCAATGTTTAGTCTCCACCTTTTCTCACCGCGGTGCTTCCCAACCCCAGTCATGATGATGCTCAGTGAATTAGACGTGGGGCCTGATAGGTTTTTAAAGCTACAGGATGCATTCCCATTTCACATCTACATAAAATATCTGTACTTATCCTGGATCTTTTCAAGGAGGCACTGTCATCTCAACTTTAAAGAGGAGAATATTGAGCCTCAAGAAGTGAACTGTTGGTCTAAGATCATATCTAGTAAGTGGCTAAACCAGAATTGGAACCTAAATCTGACTTGGGGGGCTATCCTTTTTCTACTCTACCTAGTTGTTAATTTAAACAACTAATTTATTCAGCAAATTTGATTTGAGTGTCTGTGAGGTCTCTTTTAGACTCCTAGTGCTGCCGTAACAAAAATAGCACAAGTGAATGGCTTTAAAGGAAAGACATCTATTTTCTCACAGTTCTGGAAGCTTAAATCGCAAATCGGGGTTTCACCCATGTCAGCTTCTTCCGTGGTCCTCTCTCCTACTTTCTGGTGGTTGTCAGCTATCTTTGGCATTCCTTAGCTGCTTATAGGTGTATCCGTTTTCATCATCATATGGCCTCTTTCCCTTTGTATGTGTCTCTATTTCTATTCTCTTCTTTTTATAAGATACCACTCAGAATTGATTAGCTGTGGGACTCACCTAACCACATTAACCAGAGCAGGGTGGGTCCTAACCCTGATCAATTCTGAGTAAGCCAAAAAAACATCAAACCTACTGCCATCAAATTGATTTTGGCTCATATAGATCCCCATTGGGTTTCCAAGGTGGTAAATCTTTACAGAAATAGATTGCCTCATCTTTGAACCACCAGCCTTCTGAACGGTGTCTTATAAAAAGAAGAGAATAAGAATGGAGACATGTTAACCAGAGCAGGGTGGGTCATAAACCTAATTATTAACAAAACAAAAGGAAATACCTGCTTCCAAGCAAGGTCATGTTCACAGGGTTTAGGACTTCACTGTTCTTTTTAAGGGACACAGTACAATCCATAACGACGCCCCAGGCATGCTTTTCCTCTCACCTCTGTTGCTCCCATCTGGAAGCAGAGCGGAACACAGTGCTGGACTCCCATGTGATGAATGTTCCTGCAACAACTCTGTGACTAGACTCCCAGACATCTGACCCCTAGGCTCTGCATTTGCTTCTCACTGACATCTAAGAGGTCCACTCCAGTGTGTTCAAAGATTTTGTGTCTCAAACGGTATTCCTGGAAATGGACTGTTTTAACTTTATCACTACACCTTTCATAATTAGTCTTAACTCTTTGCTCTAGGGTAACTTCAAAGGTGTTGCCTTACTTTTAATAAAATTGAGGGTCCTACTGACAGTGTCTATACCAAGTTTAATTCAGTTTAAAGTTCAGTCCAAGATCGTCAAACAAAATGGTAGTCGATTAAAATTTCTGAGTAATTATCTTCCATAAGTAAAAGATAGTTTAGCAAAATTTGGTCCAGGGAGGTGATCACAAAGCTGTATGATTTCACTATAAACTAAAAAAAAGAAATCAACTCCCATCAAGTTGATTCAACTCATAACGACCCCTCCCTGAGTTTCCAAGGCAGTATCTCCACGGAAGTAGATTGCCCAATCTTCCTTCCAAGGAGTGGTTGGTGGGTTTGAACCCCCAGCCTTCTGGTTAGCTGTCAAATGCCTTAGGTACTACAATGCAAAAGCACCCATGATTTCACTATATAGTTGTTTTTGTGTGTTTATTGAATGAATCTGAAATTTTGAGCCATTGATAGAGCTGATTGCTTTGTTGTAAGAATTTGGAAGAACATGTTCTAGATCTAAATGCTAGTATATGATCCACACGGATATAAAAATTACAGAAGACATTTAGGGAGGCTCTGAGTAAACAAAATATGGTCAAAGCTCAAGAAAACCCCCTCATGACATAACATACTATACAAAACATTGCTCCACCTCCTACTTTGGTGAATAGTGACTGGGATCTTAAAAGCTAGCAAGCTGCCATCCAGATGCAACGATGGGTCTCTCCTCGTCCAGAGCAAAGAAGAATGAAGCAAACCAAAAAGTTATGGAAACAATTAGTCCTAGTGACTGGGACACCATCTGATCTGTAGCCTATATGACTATGAGACCAGAAGAACTAGATGGTGTCCAGCTACCACTGTCATCCGCTTGGAAGGGGATCTGTGTAGGAGATCCTTGATAGAGAAGGAGAACAATGTGGAACAAAACTCAAAATCATTTGGAGGAAAAAAAAAAAAGAGGGGGACCAGGTTTGCTGGTCCGAGAGAGCCTGGTGGAACCACTGAGACTAAGGCTCCTAACTGCCCTTCAGGTCTGGAATTGAACCCACACCTGTGGTTTCCAGCCAAACGAAAGACAGACATATGAGTTGAACATTTACCTCAAGTAGATACTCTCCTTGGAGAGAACAATCATTGAGAAAGAAGGGCTGCCTATGCACGGGGAGACAGCTCAGGGGGCAGGAGTCCATGGAGGGATGGACACAGGGAAGAGGTAACTATGGGGAGGAAGTGGGAGGGGAACTGTTGCATTGTGGTAAACTGTGGTCAGTGTCATGAGACAAAGTATATGTGAACTGCTGTATAGAAAGTGAATTTGCTCTGTAAATCTTCACCCAAATCACAATAAAAAATTAATTAATTAATTAATTTTTTTAAAAAGAAAACCCCCTCAATACAATTTAATATTCCTTATTTTTCTTAACATACCTACTGCATATGTATTGGCTGAAAATAAAGAGAGTTATTGTCTGGACAGTGAAATTTGGACAGTGAATAAGGATGACCAAAGAAGAATTGATGCTTCTGAGTTGTGCTGCTAGCAAAGAATGCTGAAGGTATCATGGACTGTTAAAAGAACTAACAAATCTGTCCTGGAGGGAGTGCAGCTGGAATGCTCCTTGGAAGTAAGAATGGCCAAACTTCATCTCACCTACTTTGGTCATGTTATTAGAATGCCTGGAGAAGGATGTCATGCTTGGTAAGGTGGAGGGTCTACAAAAGAAGGGAAGGCCCACAACGAGATGGATTGGCATAGTGGCTGCAGTGATGGGCTCAAGTATAGCAAGGATTGTGGAGCTGGTGCAGGACTGGGAGGTGTTTTGTGCATAGGGTCACTATGAGTTGGAGATGACTCAATGGCACCTAACAACAACAACAACATTGTCAAGTCAACCCCAACTCAATAGCAACCCCATTATGGATCAGAGTAGAACTATGCTGAGTAGGGTTTTGAATGGCTGATTTTTTGGAAATAGATTACCAAGTGTTTCTTCTGAGGAACCTCTGGATGGACTCAAAGCTCCAACCTTTTGGTTAGCAGCTGAACACATTAACTGCTTGCACCACCAGGGACATACACTAGCTGGCAGAGAGAAAATATGTGAATTTGTTGACTCTTCATTCCTCATTGAATACATTTATAAATATAGTAGTTTTTTTTTTTTTTTCCTGATTACTCATGTTTCTGCAGCCTCTGTGGATGTGAACTTGAAGGTGAGGCACTTCAGATGTTCACTTCTCCACAGAGTCCCAGGCTCTGTTTAAGCACCATGGTTACAGCAGTGACCAAGACAGGTTCTGTTCTGTTCTCATGGAGGTTGTATTCTTTTTGCAGTGCAGGAAGACAAGAAATCAGGAAGCAAATCTATAATATAGCCGCAGATTCTGGTAACTGCTGAGATGACAGTGAGACAGGTTAAGAGGATATAGAATGACTAGTTGATGTGGGAGTATTTTGATAGGGGTGTCAAAAGATGTTGTTTGTAGATTGATTGCTGAAAGAAGACTCAGGTAATATGCTGTTTGAACAGTTCATTGTTTTCAGGGCTCAGCATTATTTGATTACAACATGTGTGTCTCATCACAAACTACAGTTTAACAGGATTTGAAATGAGGATATGTTACTATGATACGTATGAAAAGAGTCAATTTTATAGACCACAGAATCTCAAAGTTAGAAGCAAACTTAGAGGTCATCCTGTCCCAAATAGTTTTTCCAATCTCCAAATACCTTCTGCCTCATTCCTCTGCTAAAACATCCTAGTGATTGGAAACTCGATATTACATAAGGTAACCAAGTCCATTTCTGAACAGCCCAACCTCCTTTGCCTCTCATCTTCTCCAACAAGCAGACTGCAGAGAAGAATCTCCATAGTCCTCTTCCTTTTCCTCGAGCATGGAATCTAGTTACATCCAATGGATGGATGAAAATTTCAGACTTCCAGAAGGATAACATAAGTCCCATTGCTGACAGCTTCAGAAAGAGTTTTCTCATGTCCAGGTTAAGGTTGAGTTCATGTGTAGGAGGGGAAAAGCTGCAAAGCATGGCTTCTGGGAGATGGAAAGGACCCTAGATATGAAAACAGGAAGCACAGATTTTCTAGGCCTAGAATTTTCCCTAACTGGCATGTGGGTGTGGGCTCCACTGATCAGTGCCTCTTACTCGGCATTGGTATACTCACCTGTAAAATGAGAGGATTGTGTTAGATCAATGATTTTCATAAAGTAATCCCCAGATCAATAGTGTCAGCCTCCCTTGTGAGGTAGAAGTGCGGATTCTCAGGTTTCATCCCAAACCTACCAATTGCCATAGAGTTTGTTCTGACTTATGGAGACCCCATGTGTGTCAGAGTAGAACTGTGCTTCTTAGGGTTTTCAGTGGTTGACTTTTTGGAACTAGATCGCCAGGCCTGATTTCCAATGTGCCTTTGGGGGGACTTGAACTTCCAACTTTTCAGTTAGCAATTGAATGTGTTAACCATTTACCCCACCCAGGAACTCCATCACTGACCTAATGAATTACAAACTCTGGGACTGAGGACAAGTGATCTGTGCTTGAACAAGGCTTCCAGGTGATTCTGATGAACACTCAAGTTTGAGAACCACTACTCTGGATGATCTTTGTTGTTGTTGTTGTTGTTAGGTACTGTCCAGTCTGGTCTGACTCATAGAGACCATGTGTACAGCATAATGAAACATTGCTCTTTCCTATGCCAGCCTCACAATCCTTGATATATCTGAACCCATCATTGCAGCCAATGTGTCAATCCATCTCATTGAGGACTTTCCCCTTTTTCTGTGACCCTCCACTTTCCTTTCTTCAGAGAATGGTCCCTTCTGACAACATGACCAAAGTAGGTACAATGAAATCTGGCCATTCTCACTTCCAAGGAGCATTCTGTCTGCACTTGTTCCAGGACAGATCTGTTTGTTCTGGCAGTCCATGGTGCTTTCAGTATTCTTTGCCAACACCACAATTCAAAAGCATCAACCCTTCTTTAGTTTTCTTTATTCATTGTCCAGCTTTCACATGCATATGGTCATTGAAAATACCATGGCTTGGGTTGGCGCACTTTAGTCTTCAAAGAGACATCTTTGCTCTTCAGCACTTTAAAGAGGTCTTTTGCATCAGATTTGCCCAATGCAATATGTCTTCTGATTTCTTGACTGATGCTTCCATTGGTATTGACTCTGGAACGAAGTAATATGAAATCAGATGATCTTTAAGGCCTTCGATTCTAGCTTTTAACATGCTATGATTCATTAGGGTAGAGCAATGAATACTGTGCCAGGCTGCTTGCCCCCAGTCTCACCATAACTCAACTGATCTCTCAGGTTCCAAGGGCTTCACTGTTTTTCTTTGGATCTGCAGGCAAAGCAGCTACACAGCCAGTCAGCTTCAGGAGGTGATTCTAACTCCTAGGACATGTAACTCCCTTAAAAAATCCATATCCGGTCTTACATGGGATCAATGCTTACAGTCACCTTGTATCTAAGCAAATTGAATAAAGCTGGGAGCTGGAGCTAACCTGCTTATTTATCTCATGACAAGGGAAACAACTTTCACTTCTGCAGGACTTGACACCTTTGTCAATAAAATCTGCAGCCTGAACAATATAAAGTCATTTTAGAATTCATCTTTCTGACAATAACAGGACTTTCCAAGAGAAGAGCATCCAGGGGTTATTATGGCAGCACATCTTTGCCCTGAGATGCCTGGCTGCCAGGCTTGCGCTTACATTTTACATCATAACCACTCACTGAATCTGCATTAGCACAGAGAAGGAGGGATTCTCACAGCACATGCCCCCTTTAGGCTGCTGTTTCATTGAAGGGAGGCAACCAAATTTGATTTTTTTTTTTCTTTAAGATGCATTTAGTTTAATAGCTTATTAGCCTGCAATAAGGTCGAACTTGTGTTTTGTTTCTAATTAGCAATAAAAACAACAGGGCATTATGTTTGCAGTTGCTTCGCTGTAGCATCTTTCCAAGATTGTCGATTCACACTGTTTGTAAGTGCCACATACTTCAGAAATGTGCATTTGTATTCAGAGCGGGCTTATTGTAGAGAGCATAAAAATGCTCCCCATAAAGTGTAAGTTTGGGGAAGGTGGGATGGAGTTGAATGTAGTAAAAGGCCCTCAATTGCTTGCTTGTGTGAGTTGGAAGTTGCAGGTAGAGTGAAACACCATTTGCGGTTTCACAGCTCGGGAATAAATGACACTTTCAATAACATGCTCCCATACAGGTGTAAAATACACAAATTGGGTGAGGAAAACGGTAGCATCATTGAAATGCATTAAAGTAAGGATCCCAGGAAGCAAGCATATGGCAGGGAGCTGGGCGGGAGACAGGGAATGCGGCTGCAGGGCCTGCGCACCTTGGCTTTCTGAAGCAGTGGCCTCGGGGCTGGAGCTCTAGCGCCATCCTTCCACTTCTAATTTGGATGGTTCTGTGATTATTGTATCATTTAGGGTATTCCCTGCCTAGAGCTTTTGTGTTTTTCTTTGTTCATGCCTCTGGTTTGACTGGCTTTTTTAAGTTTTTTTATTTTTTTCTCAGCTTTTCTGAGTTCACCGTGAGTTCTTGAAAATGGTATTACACCAAGCAACAATGCAACTCTTTGGTTTTGTTCTTACTAGCAAAATACCAAATTTGGTGAACAATAAGATAAATAGTTTCCAATGTGGCTGGCTAATCCTAGAAATCATAAGGTCTGTGTTTTACATTTCATTTTACTTGGATCCACAATCAATACCCATAGAAGCAGCAGTCAAGAAATCAGACAATGAATTGCATTGGGCAATCTGCTTTCAAAAAAAAGAACTCTCTTTAAAAGTTTAAAAACCAAAGATATCACCTTGAGGACTAAGAAGTGCCTGCCCCAAGGCATGGTATTCTCAAGAATGTCATGTACATATGAAAGCTGGACAGTGAATAAAGGAGACCAAAGGAAAACTGATGTCTTTAAATTATGCTCTTGGTGAAGAATATTAAATATACCTGGTCTGCCAGAAGAATAAGCAAATCTGTCTGGGAAGAAGTACAGCCAGAATGCTCGTTAGAAGCAAAGTGGTGAGACTTCATTGCACATACTTCGGACGTTTTCAGGAGGGACCAGTCTCTGGAGAGGGATATCATGCTTGGTAAAGTAGAAGGTCGGCGAAAAAGAGGAAGACCCTCAATGAGATGGACTGGCACAGTGGCAGCAACAGTGGGCTCAAGCATAGTAAGGATCGTGAGGGTGACACAGGACCAGGCAGTGTTTCGTTCTGTTACACATACATTGGGTCACGATGGTTCTGACTCAGGGACACAACAACAAGGCATGCTATAGGCTTTCTGCTTGGTACCATAGAGGGTCTGAGGAAAAGAGGAAGACCCTCAATGAGATGATTTGACGCAGTGGCAGCTATAGTGGGCTCAAGCATAGCAACAGTTGTAAGATGGCACAGGGCCGGGCAGTGTTTTGTTCTGTTACACATATGGTCTCTATGAGTCAGAATCAACTTGACGGAACCTAACAATATGGCGTGCTTTATATATTCTCTCTACTGCAAGAGACTGGGTGCTTCCCCTTATTTTATTCCTCCCAGTGTATACTTGTTCCTAGTAGGTCATATATTTCCCTGCTGACTTCTTTTAAAAGTCTTCTTAGACCTCTACTGTTTTATTATTATTATTATAGTCTTTCTGTGAATGAATGTGCCTACCTGTAAAGAAAGTTACTATGAAGCAAAAAATAGGATGTTGTGATTAGAAGTTGTGGTAGTTAAGGTTTATGTCAACGTGGCTGGGCAGCTGGATGTAGTATTCCCCATGGTGAGACTGGTCATCAACTCCGTGGTGGGATCTGCTGTGAGCAGCTGAGTACCTGCCTTAGGGATGTATGTAAGAAGCTTTGAGAAAGGTCTCTGAGCTTTCTGGCTGAGTCTTCTTCATTCAGCAGCCTGCCGTGCTGTCTTCCAATCTGGACTTGAGCTAGTGGCCTGCATGTTGATTGATAATCTTGAGACTGTGCCGTTTTACTTGTTGACCTTGTGTTTGTCAGCCTCAGCAGCCAGCAGCTGCCTGAGTTAAGAGAAGCCTCCAGCTCTAGTGGGCTGGGAGCAAGAAATAGAGATGAAACCCATGGTGGAGGGGCCTTCACCTAGCCTCTAGAGTTGGTCCTTTGAACTCGGACTTCCACCGTTCTAAACTGTAAAAGAATAAATCCCTGTTTGTTAAAATTGTCTCCTTGTGGTAATTCTGTTATAGCAGCCCTGGAAAACCAAAAGAGATGCCCTTGAGTTTGTGACTCATAATGACCCCATGTGACAGAGTAGAACTTCCCCACAGGGTTTTCTATGTTGTAATCTCCATGGAAGCAAATCACCTGGTCTTCCTCCAGTGGAGACTCTGGGTGGGTTTGAACTGACAATCTTTCAGTTAGCAGCCAAATGCTTAATAGTTTTGCCACCAAGCCTCCTTTGACCTCTACTTTAAAGGCTTTGGAAGTGAGTGTGGCAGGTAGAGGGTACTCCAAGCTTTAGTGAGGGATCAAGGGTTCCATATCTACCATTTCCATGGCCCAAGATCACCTTTTGTTTCTGTACTTGATGTTACAGATGGCAACAGTAAGACCTAGCACAGTTAAGGGACTTGCTTAATAAGGGGCTTCATTTCAACCAGGAATATCATTATGATTGCAAAATGCAGGGTCCTAAGGGCTAATATTTCCTGTGGACCCTCAGCCTCTGAACCTTTAAACCTGTGGGAACTTCTTGGGTGAGAGCCAGACCGATTGAGTCAGTCATGATTAGGGACATTGAGAAATGGGATGAGGGAGAACATGAAGGAGGCATTTTAGTTTTTAGAATCATATGGGTTGGATGGATTCATTCAAGAAAATGGCTGTTGTGCATTATTAAAACATGATTGGGTAAAAGAATTTGCATAGCTTTCTTCAGACACATTTTCTATTGCACTCAAGTTTTAATAATTTATGAGGGCTTACTATAAATGTTACTCTAAATTTTTTACTTGTATAATTTTAATTTTCTGATGTCCAACCCTAAGAAAGATTGGACAATCTACTTCCATAGTGATACTGCCTTGGAAACCCAAGAAGGGGTCGCTATGAGTCTGATCCAACTTGACGGCAGTGAAGTAGGTTAGCCCTGAGAAATAGGTAGTAACATTATCTCTACTATACAGATCAGGGCAAAGAGTCCCAGAGAGATGAAGATTCTTTCCAAGGGCATAGAGCTCCCAAGAAGTAGAACCAAAATTTGTCCCAAGACATCCTGATTCCCAGCCTGTGCTCTTCAGCTCTGTGCTGTAGCCCTTCTAGTCTGAGCAGTTTTTCACATCTAATGTTCCTCTTGCTAATAGCACCAGAAATGTTGATCAGTCTATACCAGCTGGAGTTACTTCTTCTGGACTTGGTGACAACCATTAGCCATCTGCCTGGTTAAATAACCCACTGCTTTGCACTCTTTCTTTTCCATTGGACTGTGGTGGTGTGGGACTGGGGGTAGAACCAGAGTGTAAAGCCCTATTTGTGGTCTTTCTTTGCACAGGTGACCCTCTGTGTTAGTGCCCTAGGGCTGCTGTAACAAATCACTACAAACTTGGTGGCTTGAAATAAGAGAAATTTATCCTCTCACAATTCTGGAGGCTAGAAGTCTAAAATCAGGGTATTAGCAGGGCCAGACTGCCTCTGAAAGTTCTAGGGAAAAATCCCTCCTTGGCTCTTCCTAGCTTCTTGTGGCTCCCAGCTTCCCTTGGCCCTCCTTGGTTTGTAGTTGCATCACTCCAGTCTCTCTGCCTCTGTCTTCATGTGACCATCTTCTCTGTTAGTCCCTATGTCCCCTCCTCTTCTTATGGGGACACCAGTGCCTCAATTTAGGGCCAACCCTAACCTAGGATGAGTTCAATCCGTAACCAATTACATTTGCAAAGACCTTATTTCCAAATAAGGATGCATGCTGAGGGCCCAAGTGGACATGAAGTTGAGGTGGGTGGGGTGCAGACTGTTCAGCACACTGCATCCGCCTTCTCTGAGTTTTAGTTTTATCATTTATAAACAGATGATTTTTCCTGCCCTGCCTGTCTTATAAAAGGTGCAGAATCAAAATACCATGTTGTTGTTGTTATGTGCCGTCGAGTCAGCCCTGACTCATAGAGACCCTTCCTTGGGTTTCCGAGGCAGTATCACTACAGAAGTAGATTGCCCCATCTTCCTTCTGAGGAGTGGCTGGTGGGTTTGAACCACCAGGCTTCTGGTAAGCAGTCAAGAGCCTTAGGCACTGTGCTACCAGAAGTGGGACATTAGCAGATCTGAGAAGCTGAGAGCTCTGACATTCATTTGAAAACCTTCTGAATCTAACTTTTTGCTGCCTCTGAAAACTGGGGTGATGCCAAGTCCATGGAAACTTGGCATGATTTGTCAAATGACACTTTGTCTAATTGGCCAATTCTTGGAAATTTTGAACTTTCTAGGTTAGTTACTCTTGCATAGTGAATTAGA
>NW_006921700.1:8716329-8722160 GCF_000298275.1 Orycteropus afer afer | reverse complement strand
TTGGGTTTCCGAGGCAGTATCACTACAGAAGTAGATTGCCCCATCTTCCTTCTGAGGAGTGGCTGGTGGGTTTGAACCACCAGCCTTCTGGTTAAAAGTCAAGTGTCTTAGGCACTACATTACCAGAGCTCCTCAAAATACCATATATAACTATAAAATGATGTACAATAAGGGGTTGTTATTATTATACATTGTAAGGCTGCAGAGTGGATTAAATGAGGTCAGACACTTAAAACACTTTGCTCCAGTAGTGTCTGATACATAGTGGGCACATGTTGATTATTATTAATTATTATCATTATTATTAATACTATACCCTGCAGTCATTTAAAATTTTCACAGAGTCTCAGCCCATGAATTTGCATGGCATGCTCAATGCCTCAGTGAGATAATGAGGTATCATTGTTTCTGTTTTCAGTAACTTGTGACTTGTTCAGAACTTCACTTCTCTGTGATTCATTGCTGTTATGTCAGCTTCAACTCACGGGGACCTTATGTGTAATGGAACGAAGCATTGCCTGGCCCTGCACCATCTTCATCATCCTTACTATGTTTGAGTCCGAGAGCCATGCTGTGCTTCTGTCTCTCCTTAAGGGGCCAGATAACTTTACATGTAATAATGCCCAAGCAATAATAATACTGGCTTAGTGCACTTAGGAATGTTGACATATTGTCAGCTGTGGAGTCAATCAAGGAGCACACTCTCATTTATTTTGTGTGAATCTCACATGTCTAGAGTTCCTTGTGTGATTATTTTTCCTTCTTTTAAATGGTCTTAACTTAAATCTACAGTACAACGGCTCTGTTTTTACAATGGCTAGGTGCTGGTCTATCAATTTGCCAGTAATCACTCCGTAATCCACCATTTAGTATCTGCAGGATTACGTTTAATCAGCTTTTAGGGCTATGATTTCTCCATTGTTCATTTTCAGTGTTCAAACTTTAACCAGCTACATTGTCATAAGTACCATGATTTACTCACAGATTTATGATGAAGGCCTCAGAGACCCTGCAGGGGAAGCTAACATAACATAAGACTTTCTGTTTTAAAAACAATATTTTGAATGGAGTACTGTAGTCTACAATACTCCATTAGAGTCTCATTGCCAGAGGGAAAGAGTCTCCAGTTTCTAGGCTCTTGATTTTAAAACAAGAAAGAAAAATATACATTAGGCCAGAGTATTCAAAGAACAACTATATCTGGTATACACAACATCTCCATCCAAGTGGGCATTGCCCCTCAAGATGTACCATGTCACTCTGTGTCCAGAGATGACCACCGATTAGCACTTTCAAGGTTCCCTATGAAGTGTACTTCACACATGGAGTGAAACACATGGAGTCACCATGAGTTGGAATCGATTTGACAGCAGGTGGTTGGTTGGTTGGTTTCTCGAGTGATTTGTTGACCACTTTCTAGTCACACATGATTTTTGAGAGATATAGAGATAAAATATTGAAACTCATGAAGTCACTGGCACGAAAACCTCAAACAAGGACCGTTGCCTTCCCAGCAATCACTGAACTACACTGATTTTGGTTGAGCTGCCTCTGCTCAAAAGATTCTGGAGCTCTCTTGGAAATTCTTTCAAAGCCTTTTCACATTCTTTGGAATATCTGAAATGTCTTTGTCTTTGGAAGAAAGATGTGATTTATGGAAACAGCCACATCACTTGGAGCCAAGTCTGGCAGAGAGGTCAAGATGGATAATGTTAGTTTAGAATTACCCATTTTAGATAGGAGAGCAGTCAGGGTTTTCTCAGGGATGTGTGGTGGTTCTCCCAGTGCAGATCAGGCAAATTTTTATCTTTCAGCTTGCAATATAAAAATATATATAATTTTAAAGGTATTTGTTATTGACATTGCCAGCCCCAATCTCATTTACTACTGCATTTTAGCAGAGTAGCTAAATACATAGCATGCATGTGTGAGCGCATGAGCAAATGTGTGTTAGAGTTTATGTAAATAAGCATGTCAATCTATAGATAGATAAATAAACAGACATATCTAAAGAGATCACTATATATACTGTTTCTCGTGGGATATTTTTCACTCACTATTCCCAGACATAGTTTCTAGAAATCTCCTATAAATATGAACCTTTTTCTTGTTGATAGTGTTCAAAGACAAGCAATTCCTATTTAAAAAAAAGCTACATACTGCTTTTAGAATCTTACAGACTATTTTTGTAAGAAAAAAATAGATGCATATACACATTCATATGATAGAGATATGGATGTCGTGTTCAGCATGTTTGTCCTGGGATTTAGAAAGAAAAGTGGCTTAATATTCCACACCATGCAATGTCTTTGTAAAAACAAGTTAAAAGTTATTTTTCAGTGGAGGCTGCAGATTATTTGTTGTATAGCACTTTTAGCTAATTAATTTCAGATTGCCTGGATAAGGTGAAGAAAAGATAAATGATAATAGGGAAATAGAGAGGTCAGGGGATCACTTTGTATCAACACTTAATTAAAAATCACATAGCTGTCTTCTATTGGCAACATACACTTAAAACTCTTCTGATACAAACATTCAAAAAGTGAGTAAAGTCCAAAAAATATATTTAAAAATATATATTGAGGTCAAGGGAGGGAGAGGAAATATTCTTTGAAGCTAAAATAGATCAGAAAGCACTAATACAAAAAGTTAGTCTTTAAATTGGCATCTTTTCTGGGGACATCTGCCTATCCTTGAATGTTCACACCTTTTGGTTTATTTGGCTGGCCATAAGGAATAGAGGAGAAATGTAGTATCCATGTAGCGTGGAATATATAATCCAAAATCTCTCTACAAATGCTAGATTTTATAAGGCAAAACCCTCAAAAAGGAGAGCGTCTAGTAAAATTGAATAGAACCCACTCAAGAATGAAAGAAAGAAACCTTGTCTATCTCTACACTGGTTGGAGGAACCAAACAGCCACCCCAGAGAAATCGTCATCCCGAACCAGTTCTCATATGAATGAGGGCCAAAATACATATTTTCCATGTCGACTAAAAATGACAAAACCAAATTTTTAGCTTAAAATACTCCTGAGTTAGTAGCACCCCTAGGCACCTAGCAGATGCAAGTGCATAGTATCTCTGGAAGAATGTATAGACAGTCCCTGGGGGTACAAACAAAATTGCGGTGTAGTGAATTACATAGTGTGGCTTTTCTAGCCATAAGTCTTTGTGAACTCCATGGTGGAATTTACCATGAGCAACCAAGAAGCTCCTCATTGTTAGTCATTCACCTGGGGTATTTCTGTTGGGAGCAGCACAAAGTAATTTTCTGGGAAGTTCACTCTCTCTCAGGTGTATGGAATTCTGATGTTGGGATTGGTTAGTTTGGCCACTCTGTCAGGCTCAAAAGAAGCCCTCCTAGAGGCAGAAGGAGTTTCTCTGACTGCTGACTGAGAAAGACGTGCTCCTGAGAGAAACGTGCTGCTGAGAAAGAGACACCGAGAGACACACACTGCTGGGAGAGAGACTGTTGGCTGAGGGACAGCAGGCTGAGAGAGACTGAGCATTTGTTTCTGAACTTGAATTGTAGCCTGGTGCTTCCCTAATTAACCCCATAATCTGTGAGTTTTGTGTGGTCACTGCAGTGAATTATCGAACCCAGCAGAGAGGTAGTGGGTGCTGCGGGAGGAACGGTTGGTGTCAGGGTTGATGGAAGAGCTAGAGGGAGGCAGCATGTCTGGCCTTGCAAGAATAGGCCTTGGGCTATTGATGGTGATTCTATCTTCCTCTTGTGGAGTTAGAGGAGGTTAGAATATGCAACCTCCCTGCCCCTTTAGCAAAAATCCATTCCTAACTGTGTCTTTAAGAATTTGTAGGTAAGTTGGTACATTCTTAGTTAGCCTTACTTTAGTGCAAGAAAAGCAGCTCTGGTGGCATAGTGGATAAGGCATCTGGCTGCTGACCACATCAGCAGTTCAAACCCACCAGCTGCTCCATGGAAGAAGATGAGGCAATCTACTTCCATAAAGATTTACAGTCTCAGAAACCCAATGGGGGTTGCTATGAGTCGGAATCAACTCCATAGCAGTCAGTTTGGTTTTTGTTTCCTTAATGCAAGAAAGGAGCTCTGGTGGTGTAGAGCCTAAGGCATTTAACTGCTAACCAGAAGGTTGGCGGTTCAAACCCACCAGCCACCAGCAGATGGGGCAATCTACTTCTGTAAAAATTTACCACCTCAAGAAGGAGATCTGTGGTGTAGTGGTTTAAAAGCATTCTGCAGCTAACCAAAAGGTTAGCAGCTCCAACCCACCAGCCACTCCATGGGACAGAGATGAGGCAGTCTCCTTCCATAAAGATTTACAGCCTTGGAAACTACAGGGGCAGTTCTAGTTTATCCTGTAGGGTTGTAAGAATTAACTTAATGGTAGTACTTTTGATTTTGGTTTAGTGGTTGGTTCAATAGTTTAAAACTGAGGGCAAATTTATATAGCATAAAAGGAGTTCTGGTGGCATAGTGCCTGAGGTATTTGACTAATCAGAAGGTCAGTGGTTCAAACCCATGTGATGAAGATGAGGCAATCTGCTTTTGTAAAGATTTACAGCCTTGGAAACTCAATGGAGGTCACCAAGAGTTGGAATCGACTCAATGGCAGTGCGTTTTGGTTTTGGTAGTTGTCTATAACTTGGACGTTCCTAACCCAGAAACTACTTGTACTTGGAACTATGACTCAGAGATTCTATTATTAAAGTGCCAAAAACATGAATCATAATAAAAAGTCATAATTAAAAATGTAGTTTTAGAAAGTCTAATTCTGCTCATGTTGTTCTGTTAAACTCTTACTTTTCAAGTTGTTGTTATTATGTGCCATCAAGTCAGACACGACTCATAGTGGCCGCTCCTTGGGTTTTCCAAGGTGGTATCACTATGGAAGTAGATTGCCCAACCTTCCTTCCGAGAAGTGGCTGGTGGGTTTGAACCGCCATTCTTCTGGTTAGTAGTCAAGTGCCTTAGGCACTACGTTACCAGAATTATGTTCCCTCATACTTCCCCCCCACACACACACACTCAATCTTTAATCAAGTAGGGACAACTACCCACTTAAAAAAAAAAAAAAAAATCTGCTGTTTGAAAGGCAAAGGGAACAAATAAACAAGAGAAAACTTTATATTTGCCCCTCCCCCACAGCGGTTGTAGCTTGATTAAAATGTTCAGAATGTAGGATTTTAAAGGCAGGTCTCTTTATAAAAAGAAACTGCTGGCATTCTTAACTAGTGAAGAACTGTGGCAGAAAAACCCATTCTTCTGAATCTCAAACATGGTCCAAGAAAGCATGTTCTGATTGTAGCAACTGACCGGTCAATCCAGAGTTCCACTCACAAAACCCCTGCTCTACTAATCTTGTACAAACACCAGTGATACAAAATACCCGCAGTCCTTACAGAAACAACAGAAGACAGACAGGGTAATCCCTCACGGACAGCCAGACACCGTGGGAGAGAGAGCCAATGGATCTACAGACTCAGGACCATAGTATTGGGGGACAGCAGACTCAATTGGCACAACAAAATACATAAAGTCTTGTTCCCCATCCTACATTGGCGAGTAGCGACTGGGGTCTTAAAAAAATATATGAGGGAACATACTTTAAGAGTTTAACAGAAACAACATAGAGTAGAATTAGACTCTCTAAAGCTACAAAAATTTGATTCACCATCAAATATAACTGTGCAAACTTAATATATTTAAGAAATGGAAGAGGGCATCAAAATAAGAATAACTATGATACCCACCAGCCACTCCTCGGAAGGAAGGTTGGGCAATCCTACTTCTGTAGTGATACTGCCTTGGAAACCCAAGGAGGGGTCGCTATGAGTCAGGTTTGACT
>NW_006921700.1:8699417-8716229 GCF_000298275.1 Orycteropus afer afer | reverse complement strand
AAGGAAGGTTGGGCAATCCTACTTCTGTAGTGATACTGCCTTGGAAACCCAAGGAGGGGTCGCTATGAGTCAGGTTTGACTCGACGGCACATAACAACAACAACAACATGATAGACGATGTGTTTGACCAGGTAGACTTGGAACCTTCTCAAATAGAAATTCTAAAATTGCACTATGTAGTCATTTAAATTAGAAACTTAATGATGGATGATGTGGGAAATTAGGCATAACTTGAAAAGAAAATCATTGAACTGGAGTATAGGTCCCAAGAAATTTTAGATGATATGGACAGAGAATAATATAAAGTAATAATGAAGGTTAAGAGAATTATAGGCTAAAGAACAGATTTTTCATATACTTTATTGATGATCCATAAAAGAGATGATAGAGCGAATAGGAGAAAGAGAATATTTTAATTTATATCATTCTTAATAGTTTCCAGGATTGATGAAAGGCATAGATCATCAGAATCAGAAATCTCAAATTCTAAATAGGATGTGTTTAAAAAAAAAAAAAATCTCACATTAGACACAGTTTAATCCAACAGCAGCCAGCAAGGAAAGATAGCTAACTTTCAATGAAAACAACCAGTACAGTGTTAGCTGACATCTCAACAGTAACAATGAAAACCAGTAGAGAGGGGAAAACTGTCTTCAAAGTGCAGAGAGAAAAATAACTTATCAACCTGGAACAATAAACGCAGCAATGCTATTTTTCAAAACAAAAATAAACATATTTTAAGTCTAACAAAAACCAGGGCTTTGAGCCCCTGATACACGGAATCAGAATCTACACTTTAACAAGAGCCCCAGGTAATTGGTATACATAAACAAAAACTCATTGCATCTAGTGTTTTGAAAAACCCCCCAGGTAATTCACCTGGGGCTCTTGCTGAAGTATAGATTCTGATTCCTATATCTGGGGTAGAAATGCAAATTCTCAGCAAGGGGTAAAGCCAGAATAAACCAGTGTGAAGCCCTGATAAAAACTGAGAGTATTTATCATCAAAAATTTGTCCCTACAGTATATACTCCAGAAAGAAAAAAATGTGTATATATATATAATCTCAGAAAGTAGATCTGAGATGAGATGTTATAGTGAAGATGGAAAACGTTAAAAATGTGGATAAATTTAAATATGCAAATACTTACTATATAAAACAATAGGAATAATGTGTAATTTGCAGTGTTAAGAAAAAGAGAAAAGTAAAATTCTGATAACAATAGTATAAATGGTTAGAGATAAGATTAAAATACTCAGTGATTATTTTGTTGTTTGGGAAAAGGCTAAAGATATGGATTAACTTTCAGTTTTATTATAATAAAGTTTAGAGTATCTAAGGTAGCTACTAAGTTGATAAAATTAAATATACAACCTTCAAACTAGTAAGAGGGGGGAAGGACCTAGAAAAAATAAGAAGAAAAATAAGCAACTGAAAATTTTAACAAACAAAGGATAAAGTAATCCAAGTAAATCAGTAATCACAGCAAATATAAAAGCATAAAAATTTACAAAACACAGAAATATGCTAGACATACACCTAAAATATTCCTGCAGAAACATGTGATTGAAAATAAAAGGATGGAAAAACACATATCAGACAAATACTTACTAATAGAAAACTGATACACTTTCAATATCAGCCAAAATACCCTGTTATGAATTTTGCCTTAAAAAAATAATTAATGGAGGTCATAGCATAAATGAGGGAGCTCTGGTGCCATAGTGCCTAAGGCACTTGACTGCTAACCAGAAGGCTGGCGGTTCAAACCCACCAGCCACTCCTGGGAAGGAAGGTTGGGCAATCTACTTCCATAGTGATACCACCTCAGAAACCAAAGGGGGTCGCTATGAGTCGGGTCTGACTCGAGGGTAGTAGGTAGCATAAATGATAGAATGTTAAACTAAAACTAAGACTATTTAAATAGTCCAACTTGTGTGTACAGACTTCTGTATAAAGAATACTATATAAGTATGTATACAGAATGGAAGCTCTGGTGGTGTAGTGCCTAAGACATTTGACTGCTAACCAGAAGGCTGGTGGTTCAAACCCAACAGCCACTCCTCGGAAGGAAGATTGAGCAATCTACTTCCGTAGTGATACTGCCTGGGAAACCCAAGGAGGGGTCGCTATGAGTCAGATCTGACTCGACGTCAATGGGTTTTTGTTTATGTATACAAAATACTATATAAAGCAAACGTGACCAAGAAGAAATTACAAATTTTTTCTCAGAGTGGGGCATTTCAACCAGTCTTTGTCAGTAATGAATCAAGCATACAAAACTAAAGGAAAACAAATTGAACAAGGATATACAAAATTAGAAAAAATTATTGGCAAATCTAATTTTAATAAACAAGCATAAATGCTACATTTCCCTAATAGAAATTACAACAAAGAATGATATTGAAAACAGATGATATACTAGGCCATAATCTATGTCTAAAAAATTTTAAAATATCAGTGCCGTAGAGATGATATTCTCTAGCAAAATTCAACTAGATAAAAATCAGTAATAAAAATATAACTTTATAAAGTTCAATTGAAAATTAGAAAACACATTTTTTATTAACTCATAAATTAAAAAAAAAAATTAGAATTGAATAATAGTGAAAATAGTGCCTATCAAATGTTGTAGAATACAGCTAACTTGGTTCTTGAACACGTGTATTAGGAAATAATAAGGACTAAAGAACTAAATAATTGGCTTACCTGTGGCTTCCAGCCAACAGTAGACAGGCTTACAAGGTGAATATTTATACCAGGTAGGTACACTCCTTCCTTGGAAGGAAGATGGGGCAATCTACTTCCACAGTGATACTGCCTCGGAAACCCAAGGAAGGGTCGCTATGAGTCGGGTCCGACTCGACGGCACATAACAACAACAACAACAACAGGTACACTCCTTAGAATAATCAACCATGAGAGAGCAGACAGGCAACATTTTGCACAGGATGATGGCTCAGAGGGCAGGAATGTATAGGGAAGAAGGACACAGGGAAAAGATAACCACAGAGAAGTGGGAAGAGAGCTATTACATTGTGGAAATTGCAATCAATGTGATGAAATAAAGTATGAACTATTGAATAGAAAACAAATTTGTTCTGTAAACTTTCACCCAGGTGGCGTAGTGCCTAAGACATTTGAAAAACTAATCTCAGTGCCATCAAGTCGATTTGACTGTACCAACTTCTCCTTGGCTTTCCAAGACGGTATCTCTATGGAAGTAGATCGTCCAGTCTTCCTTCCGAGGAGTGGTTGATGGTTCAAACCCACCAGCCTTCTGGTTAGCAGTCAAATACCTTAGGCACTATGCTACCAGAGCTCCTATTATACAACAAAATAAATGGCTTACCATACAACTGAAAAATTTTAAAGTATTTTTGAATGAATATACCCAAAGAAAATAGAGAAAGCAGATAATAAAGGTAAGAGTAGAAAACAATAAACTAAGAAATAAAGATATAATAGGGAGAACCAGCAAAATAAAAAGTTTGTTTGAAAAGACTTCTAGAACCAATGAGCTTATGGCAGGCATAATCAAGGAGGAAGGAAGATGATGGCAATGAACAACAATAAAGAGAGAAAGAAAGATGGAAAAACAGTGGTAGGCGGGTACACAACTGCAAATGCAATGGAGATTTAACAAAAAATTGTGTTACAAACAACTACATGTCAGCATATTTGAAAACTTCAGTGAAACAGGCAGTTTTCGAAAAGAGTATGATTTACCAAAATTGATTTAAGAAAAAAAAGCACAAAATTTCCTTTAATCATTAATAAAGCTGGATTGTTAGTTAAAAATTTCAGTAAAACCCTCTCCAAAAAGGTTTACAGTTAGTTCTACCAAGAATTCCATTCCTACACAAACTCTTCCTTAGCACAGAAGAGGAAATGCCCTCCAAGGTGCAGCCTTGATCCCTCTCTCAAACAAACACAGAAGGAGAAGGAAAAATAACAGGCCAATTTCACCCAGAAATAAGATCTGAAAATCCCAATCAAAACAATAACAAGCCTAATCTAGCAATATATTTGTGACCAAGTTTGACTTAACTTAGGAATGCAATTTTGATTCAACATTAGACGGTATTTTAATGTAATTCTCCATATTAAAAGATCAAAAGAGAAAAGCCAGATGATTATCTCAATTGATGTAGTAGAAGTCTTTGGATAAAAGTCAACATTCATTTGTGATAAAAAGCTCTTAGCCAATAAAGAATAGAAATTTCCTTATCCTTATAAAGGATAATCAAGAAAAATAAATAAATAAAACCAAGAGTGGACATCATACTTAACAGCAAACCATTAAATGCCTTCCCTTTAATATCAGGAACAAGGCAAGGATGCCCATTATCACCACGTCTATTTAAAGTTTCATTAAAGGCCTCAGCCAAGCAAGATAAGGAAAGTCAAGAAATAAAAGGTACAAGATTTGGAAGAGTAGAAATAAAGCTGTCATTACTCACTTATGACAGGATTACATTGAAATTCAGAAAATATATATGAATAAGTTATCAAAATTAATAAAAGTTTAATAAGATTGGAAGTTATGAAATGCAGATGGAAAAGGCTTTTGATGTATAGTTCTATTTGTTGCTGGTTATAGAAATGCAAATACACAATAAGAAAAAAATAATATGGTACCCAGGAATAAATCCAACAAAATATGTGCAAGATTTCCTTTTAAAATGATAAAAGTTATTGGAGTACATTAAAAAATAAAATGGAAAGAAATATGCTTATGCATATGTGCATTATCATAAAGGTATCAGTTTCCTCCAGATTGGCTTACAGATGTAGTGCAAAACCAATCAAAATTTCAACAGATTTTCAGAAATTTATAAGATAATTCTACAAGTCATGGGGAAAGCCTATATAAAAGGTGCAGGAACAGCTAAGGTACTCCTAAAGAAGAAAAAAAAAAAAAAATGGGGAGACGTGCCCTACCTGGTATTAAGACTTCATGAAAGCTATTGAGTAAAGACCATGTAATTTTGGTACCAAAAAAAAACAAAACCAAACCCACTGCCATCAAGTTGATTCCAACACATAGCAACCCCCATTGGGTTTCCAAGACAGTAAATCTTTATGGAAGATCTTCCTTCCATGGAGTGGCTGGTGGCTTTGAACTCCCAACCTTCTGGTTAGTAGTCAAATGCCTTAGGCACTATACCACCCAACCTCCTAATTTTGGTACAGAAGTAGATAAATAAAACATGGAAGAAAATGAAGAGCCCAGAATCACAAACATATATATATGAAAACTTGATATATGTCAGAAATGTTATTTGAGATCAATGGAGAAAAAATAAGTAGACTATTTTTAAATGGTGGGTTCAATTTGTTATTCATATGGAAAAAGCAATGAAATTAAGTTAACAGCCTCTTACAGTAGTGAAACCCAAACTCACTTTCAGATGGATTATATAGTTAATGTGATAGATGAAACTTTAAACTTTTAGAAACTATAGGGAAACATCTTATGACCTCGAGATAGTAAAGCATTACTTAAGACAAAAAAAAAAATGCAAACCATAAAGGATTGATAAACTTGACTATATTAAAATGAAAAATATTTTAGCTAAAGACTATCAATTGAAAAGATATTTGCATTCTGTTTAATCAAGAAAGGAAGAGAATCCAGGAAAAATAAAGACATTTTACGATTTAGTAAGAAAAAGAGACAAACTAGATAAAACACATGAAAAAGTTTTTCATAGAAGGACACAGGAACATATCATCCTCATTTGTAATCAGGAAGATGCAAATTAAAGCCATATCCACCAGATTGGCAAAAATTAAAATTGGATAATACCAAGGATTGAAGAAGTCATAAGCAATGAGAATTCTTCTCCTCCTGCACCTGGGAACGTTGGTGGGCACAAGCGTCTTGCAAATCAATATGGCATTATAGCGTAAAACTAAAGATGCAAAGTCTTTTCATTTTACTACCTAGCACTTCCGTTCCTAGGCATGTGTTCTAGAAAACGTCTGTACATTTGCATAGAAGATAAACACCATAGAGGTTACAGGGACCATTATCCTCTTATTTAAGTAGCTGAACACTGGACATAATTTGGATGGGACATTCATACAAGCAAAGCCTATTAGCCAAGGAAAAAAAAAAGAGCCACCTCTATGCATCCTGACCTAAATGAATCTTAGAAATGTGATACTGAACCAGAAAAGTAGGTCACTGTAAACTGATAGAATATGACTCTTTCTATAAAGTTCAAAATTATGAGAAAGCAAACAATATATTGTTCAGTGAGATATATGTATGTACCATATACCCTAGGTTCCATTTTTTTTTTTTTTGGTTAAAATAATATGTTTGTGTGTGTATACAACAGACAGAGAGATTACAAAGATAATAGTCATGACCTTGGAGAAAGGGAGGTTCAACATTGTTCCCCAAGTTTGATTTTGCACTACACAAAAGCACCCAACTGAGAGGGTGATGGGAACTAAAATCTAGACATTATAGCTATTTCCCAGCCTTCTACTGTGCTACAAAGATGTATCTGCACTAGGAGGAAGGGGAGCCTTTCTCAAATTTATCTAAAGTCACCATGTTGAAGAGCAATAGGGTTAAAATCCATGGAAGTGTTGAATGTATTAGTAATATTTTTTGTCTTTACCTTGGCTGTGGTACATAAGTGGTCATTATATTTTTATTTTTTCAAATGAATGTATGAAGAACACATTTTTAAATGAAAATACATAAACACACACACACATACTATATATATATATATAAAGAATCCCTGGTCACACAATGGTTAAGTGATCACCTGGTCTCCAAAGTTCGACATTTCAAACCCACCAGCAACTCTGAGGGAGAAAAGCCTTGTGAATACCCTCCCGTAAAGATTAGAGCCTGGAGAACCCTATGGGGAAATTTTACTTGGTCCTGCAGGGTCACTGTGAATTGAAATCAACTTGACAGCACACAACGACAACATATATATAATTATATATATAATCACACATATAATATATGTAGTTTGTATTAACCAAAACCAAATCCGTTTCCATCCAGTTGATTCCAACTCATAGTGACCTTATAGGACAGAGTATAACTGCCACATAAAGCTTTCAAGTCTCTAATCTTTACAGACGCATACTGCCACATCTTTCTCCCATGGAGTAGTTTATATATGTATATGGAATACACACATACGATATATGTATATATGGAGTCCTGGTGGTGCAGTAGTTAAGCACTCGACTGCTAACAGAAAGGTCAGTGGTTCAAACCCCCTAGCCTCTCAGTGGCAGAAAGATATAGCAGTCTACTTCCATAAAGATTATAGCCTTGGAAACCCTAGGAGGCAGTTCTCCTCTGTCCTGTAGGGTTGCTATGAGTTAGAATTAATGTAATGGGTTTGGATATGTGTATATGCTTTATATGTATGATTTGTGATATATTTTTAATTTGCATAAAGTACATATAATTAAGTTTTCTTAACGTGATTATTTTATTAGCTAAAAGAATATGATAATTAATTTCCTGTTCTCAATCACTTTTCTTCTCAGAAAATAGTATATATATACATATCATACATATATAACTTTGTCAAATGATTTGAACTGATCTTTGTCAGGAAAATATCTTTCACCAACTGAGAGAAATCAAAACTCAATAGGTCCACAGTGAAGTCTGAATGAAACTGTCCAAAAAATTCAATACAGAGCTTATGTGATGTTAAGCATCAAATACTAGTGTTCTTGTTTCTCTTTGTCTCTCTCTAAAAGTGTAAAATACTTAGGAGGCTGCAGAGAATGGTATCTTTAAATAAAGCCTGGTGGCCAAGAACAATGTTTGCCTGGAAAGATGAAAACTCTTCTCAAAACAATCTGTCAGAGAATTATGGAAACTAGAGACTGATCTCTGTAGCCCAAACTGTCACTAGGGCTTTTAGTGTTCAAAGTACCAAGAACTCATGGAGAAGTAGAACATCTGGAGTTCCAGCTTCTCTCCTTGGCTTCACTCAGCCTCTGGGGGGCACCTCTCTCTACATGTGTGAGGGCATCAGTGGAAAAGTCAGCATCCATTTTCTCTCTGCTGGCTACTGTATGAACAGACTGTAAGAATCCTTTCATTTATGTATAACTTTTTGATTTCCAAAGGATTTTCACATATATCATCACATTGGAGCTTTGAGAGGTGGCTCTGAGGAAGTGTTAGGGCATATCTTAGTTATCTAGTGCTAATAGAAATACCACAAGTGGATGTCTTTAACAAAGTTATTCTCTCACACTTTAGAAGGCTAGAAGTCTGAATTCAGGGCACCACCTCTAGGAGCTCTGGTAGCGTACTACCTAAGGCACTTGACTGCTAATCAGTAGGCTGGCGGTTCAAACCCACCAGCCACTCCTCGGAAGGAAGATGGGGCAATCTACTTCCCTAGTGATACTGCCTCGGAAACCCAAGGAGGAGTCACTATGAGTCGGGTCCAACTCGATGGCACATAACAACAACAGCTCTAGGCAAAGGCTATCTGTCTGTCAGCTCTTGGGGAAGGTACTTGTCTCCTTTCAACATCTGTGGGCCCAGAGTACCCCGAAAATCTCCATGAGTCTTGGCATCAGTCATCCCCTGGGTCTAGGACAACACAGGGGCCCTGGGTCCAAAAAAGACACATTCCACTCCCAGTCCCTCCTCCTCTGCTTGCTTCCCTCTCTTTTTATTTCCTGTAAGATAAAAGGTGATGCAGGCCACAGCCCAGGGAAACCCCTCTTACATCAGATCAGGGTGGTTACCTGAGTGAAGATGTTGCATCCCACCCTAATCCACTTACAACTGATCGATCACATCATGGGGAATGATTACATCATTAAATAACTGTCAAATTACATCATTGCCAAATTACTACATTATGTAACTGCCAACCACTGAGAATCATGGCCTACATATTTTGCGGGGACATAATTCGATACATGATAGGCCGCAGGTTAGCATACCCACTTGATGTAATGAAGAATCACTAGTCCTAAGAGGTAAAAGGTCTCTTGTGAAGTCTGTCCGGTGGCTCTTCTGGCTCCGGCTTCAATACCCTTCCTTTCCATTCCATAGAGGATCAATTGGATTGAGACAGAGGCCAAGAAAAAAGGGTAAAGGTGGAAAGATAAGGGTTGATTAAAGAAAGAGGAGGAAGAGGAAAAGACCAAATGATAGACTCCTGTCAGAACCAATGGGAGTAGGCAGACGCGGGCCTCAGCAGGGGGTGTGTGGCCTGAGTTTATTCTAAAGTGTTCCTTGGAGCCCCGTTCCTCACTGCATGAGATCAGATTTGAATAAGGTGTGATAGAATTTGCCATCACAGAAGTGGTGTCATGAGGGATAAGCAGGACCTCTTGATGGAGCATTTTAGACGGAAAGACTTGAAGTTTAGGTCTCTGGGTTCCAGGACCATCTCTGTGTCCTCTCCTTCACTGCAACCACTATCAGGCTCGCAGCATTAGGTATCTTTGACTCTGGCTGGTAACCCAGCTCTCCAGAATAAACACCTCTAATGCTCTATTGTAAAGGAGCTCTGGTGGCATAGTGCCTAAGACATCTGACTGCTAACCAGAAGGTTGGCAGCTCAAACCCACCAGCCGCTCTGTGGAAGAAAGACTGGGCAATCTACTTCTGTAAAGATTTACCACCTCAGAAACTCAAAGGGGTTCTTTATGAGTTGGAATGGACTCTATGGCAATGAGTTTGATTTTTTTGTTTTAATGCTCTATTGCAGTCCCTGGTTGGTAACAATGGTTAACACACTTGGCTACTAACTTAAAGGGTGGAGGTTTCAGTCCACCCAGACAAGAAATGCCTAGATCTATTTCTGAAAAAAATCAGCCATTGGAAACCCTATAGAGCAGTTCTATTCTGATAACACACAGGGTCATCATGAGTCAGAATTAAGTTGATGGCAAACTTTTTTTTTTTTTTTTTTCAGTGTTCTATTGGTGAGTTGGAATTGACTCAACAGCAATGGTTTTGTTGTTTTGTTTTGTTTTGTTTTATTGACCTTTCTGGTTGATATCCATGTTGTCAAGAACCCTCAGCCACCCAGAAACTTGCCCTCACAGGTTTCCACTCTCCAGCAGGCATACCTTCCAATGTTAAAACAAACCTGCATTTCTGAAAGATTTAAGACACAGTCCAAGGCCTTATGCTTTATAAAAGCATGGTAGCCCAATGCCAGTGTGGTGCTAGGTCTTCCTGCATAACTTCTTTTCGCAAATTCTAGACAGGCCCTAGCAAAATACAGCTGAAGACCAGAGAAAATTGTTTCCCCTTAGGTGGAGGTCATTGTACAGTGGTGTAATTCTTGGGATCTAAAGATTGATTTTAATTTTTTTTTTAACTAGCAGTTTGATCTCCATTGCCTCAGTGTAAATTGGAAATGGATACCATATCTTTAATGCTAATTAGACATTGCATTACTTAGTCTTCCAGGCCTCATGTAAATAACAATTAGCAATAATTTAGCAGTTGTACATGCTGGCATCTTTTTAAGCCATACCATTGTATACCATTCCAAATTCCTTTGCATTAATTAGGATCATAAGCCAATTAGTACTAATTAGGAAGAAAATAAGTATAATAATAAATGAAACAAAATTAGCGATTTGTATCTGGTCGGTAGCTCCTTCCCTTTGCAGTTCATCAAACAGTCTTAATGCGTAGGAACTTCTTGTAATTGAAACTAATTATGAGGTTTCCCCTGCTACTTGGAGCCTCATGTTCAAATCCCACGAAGCTCATTAAATAAGTAACAAAACTGGAATCTTTAGCACATATTGTAACTTGGATCATGTTAATTAGCACCACACGCAAAAGGCAGCGAGAGGCCGTTTAGCAGCCCCAGCTCTAGTTAAATGGAAGGAAGATTGGGATCTTACAGTTCTTTGGGGCTTTTAAGAAGCCAGACCACTGTTGGGTAGGAACTGTGGTGAGGTCTGATGTGTTTTGAGGGCTGAGAGGGAATATGGACTCTGAGACTAAGCTACCCTTCAGCTGGTATTCCCAGCAGTTCCAAATGTATGGAAAACATGTGGGTGGGATGGTGGCCCAGTTATTGGGATGTCCCACATTTCTCTGGGAATTGGCCCTATGTTTGACCACACTGTGGCTCTTTCTCCCCTGCTTTGGCCTTTTTATAGTGCTTTTCTCTTCAAGGTTGAGTGGTGAGCATTAAAGACCCCAGAGAATTCACTTTGCCCTGCACAGACTGAAATTGTATACACATAAACCCATGTGTCTGTTTCTAGTCAAGCATATGTACTATTCAGTAGACATATTGACTGTATTCACAGCTTCCAGCGTTGATCTAAACTACTGCCGTTCCTTTTACATATACAGCTAGATCTGTAGATAGCTCTCTAGGCCTCAATTGGAAGATACTGTAGAAATATGCTCACCCACCAATGTATCGTTTGCCCTCCTCTTTGTGCTGTGAAGCAATTTAAAGTTAAGCACTGGGGAGAATGCAGGGAAAGGTTGGATACGGGGAAGTAAATCCACAGGGATGTCGGTTTATAGTGTACCCACCTACAGTACTAGAACTCCATAAACAATATTATTTACTGCTGTTTTATGAGACATAGTTCTAAAATAACTCTAACAGAAAACACTTGTTACTCCACCACTATGACTTCTCAAGCTTAAAGGCTTGATGAGAAAAAAGGCATGGCAAGAGATTTCCAGACACCCAGCTGAATCAGAGCTAATGATGTCTTAAGCTGTTAATATTACTCTTATACAACTGGGAATAGAATCTTCTCATTCCCATTTAATAAACAATTGGTAATCTCGTATAACCTTCTTGCCTCAGCTAAAGCCTAACTCCTTTATAAAATAGCTCATACTATTTGAACCTGTATTTTTTTCTTTATGATTTTAACTCCTGTAACTCGGATAATTGTACTCCTTTTGAGTCTGACAGTGGCTGAGCCAGGCTGAGAACTCAAAGTGTCCAATAAGCTCTGATTCACTGATTAATTAATCATTTAAAAGAGCATCCAGAACTCAGCATAATAATGAAATTTTAACAGTACAAGACTATAATTTTAATTATACTTGTATTGTTCTCAGTATTTTAATCATTATGAAGTATAGGTGGATGGAAAGGTGAAAAGTCTGCAGACTTAATATTTCCTACCGAATGATACCTGAAAAGAACTTGGGTGTGTGCAATGTGCATTGATATCACATGCATTATTTTACCCTGTATTAATAGATCATGAACCTGGAGCTTTGTTTTAATAGGTGCAATAGGACAGTAAGTTAGAATAGCCTAACAGATAATTCATGGGAATCCCTTTTACTCATACACCATAGTAAAGGGGAAAAATAATAGTTAACTAGTTTGCTTGCTTAACTAAAATTAGTTGACCTGGTTAATCCATTTCATATCGACTGGTTCTGTGTTAGACTGGGTTCTCTAGAGAAACAAAACCAGTAAAGCTTATATATAGAGAAAAAGATAAAATTTATCTTAAGAAAATGGCTCACACACTTACAGAAGCTGCCAAGTCCAACGTTCTTAGATCAAACGTCAAGCTGGAGGCTTTTCCCAACTCACATAGCTGCAGGGGCTGAGGAGCTCAAGGTTGGCAGGCAGTGTACTGGCTGTTGACTTCAACAAATGATGAATCCAAGATCTGCAGGCCGAATGGTGGATTGTTCACTCATGGACAGTTGTAGGCAGCACAACAGAATCCCTATCCAAAGAAGAGAGTCTCTTTTCTCAGGATGTCCATAAGTATACTGGAAGCAGCCCACACCCGTAGGGAAATTCCCTTTCAACAGATTAGCTACTCAAAACATGTACCTCTGATCCCATCATTGAAATAACACACATCACAATTGCTTAAACCACACAGAATTGTGGTCCAGCCAAGTTGGCACACAGCTCTAACCATCATAGTCCACCACTTGTCAACTTGGTAGTTGTACACATCTTCTTAACCATATATAATCTCTAACTAAGGACAATTAGAAAGTCATATTTGTGCCTAACATGATACACTAACACACGTACCACCAAAATGCATTAACCTTATTTACAATTCACAGTTCATAACAGAAGGGAAAAAAATATTTGATGCACATATACAATGAAGAAATATAACAATCACAGACCTCATTTCTGCAACTGGTCATGTAGTCAGAGTTGATATTCAGAACTACCTTCTTCCACCACCCATTCAGTATTTCCTTTGCGCTTAGCAAGCACATCAGCTGGCTGTGGTTCTTTGCCTGGTAGCATGACCCAAACCTTCATTCCTGAGGGGTTTGTGCCCTTAGCAGTCATATCAGAATTGGGTTGCTGTAATTTTCCATTGACTTTAATCACAGGGCATGGTAGTACTAAAAGACGTCCTAAAGAATCTCCTGGATTCCAGACATACTCATCTTTACCTCCATTATGTAATGTCAATCCAATTTCTCCTTGGTAATCAGGATCCATCACACCAGATAGTACAGTAGTGCCCTTCTTTTTCTATTGATCCAGAGGCATAAGGAAGCCAAAATGGCAAGGTGGCATTCTTCATTTCCAATTCAATGCAATCAGTATTGGGTCTCCAGGTGGGAGTGTTCTTCCCTTTGGAACTAAGATCTCCAGACCCACAGAGCATAGGGTAGCATGGACAGGAAGCAAAAATTTTTTGAATGGATCACTAGGGGTAATAGTAAGTGGTACCACTCCCATTCCCACTCCTTGGTTCCTGGACCTGTCAATCCTGGCTATCGGAGAAACAGAACTGTATATTGGACGCTGGTTTAGAGCATATACAGCTTCCTGGAGAACATTGCCCCAACCCTTCAAGGTATTGCCACCTAGTTGGCACTGTAATTGTTTTTCAGTAGGCCATTCCATCATTCTATCAAGCCAGCTGCTTCAGGATGATAGGGAACATGGTAAGACCAGAAAATTCCATGAGCATAGGCCCATTTCTGCACTTCATTTGCTGGAAAGTGAGTCCCTTGATCTGAAGCAATGCTGTGTGGGATAACATGACAGTGGATACAGCATTTGTAAGTCCACAGATGGTAGTTTTGGCAGAAGCATTGCGTGCAGGGAAGGCAAATCCATATCCAGAATAAGTATCTATTCCAGTAAGAACAAAACGCTGTCCTCTCCATGATGGAAGTGGTCCATTGTAATCAATCTGCCACCAGGTTGCTGGCTGATCACCCCGAGGAATAGTACCATATTGCAGACTCAGTGTTGGTCTCTGCTGCTGGCAGATTGGGCACTCAGCAGTGGCAGTAGCCAAATCAGCCTTGGTAAGTAAGTGGGAGTCCATGTTGCTGAGCCCATGTATAACCTCCATCCCTGCTGTCATGGCCACTTTGTTCATGAGCCCATTGAGCAATGACAGGAGTAGCTGGGAAAAAAGGATGGCTGGTTTTCACTGAACATGTCATCCTAGTCCTCCTCTGCCAAGGTCACCTTTTGGTGGGCATTCATATGAGACACAAATATCTTTACTCCTTTACTCCAATATCTCTACAGTCAGAGAGACCTATCCACGTACCTCTTCCCCATACATCCTGGTCACCAATTTTTCAGTCATGCTCCTTCCAAGTCCGAGACCATCCTGCCAAGCCATTAACCACTTGTGGTGGTTATGTTTTTGTGTCAACTTGGCTGGGCCTGGTTGAGTGGCTGGGCAGCTGGTGGTAGTTATTCCCCATGATGAGACTGGAAATCATCTGCATGGTGGGATCTACCACAAGCAGCTGAGTAGCTGTCTTTGGGATGTGGTCTTCTTCCTGTATATAAGGAAAAGCTTTGGGAATGGTCTCTAGCCTATGGCATGCTTAGACTCTGCATGTAGCCATATCGTTGCTCAGCAGCCTGCTATGCTTTGCCGACCTTGGTACTTACAATGGACTTAAGTTAATGGCCTGCTGTGTGGTTTGGTAACATTGGGACTGTGCCTTTTTACTTGTCAACCTTGGGGCTTCTCAGCCTCAGCAGCTTGCAGCTGTCTGAGTGAAGAAATGCCTCTAGCTCCAGTGGGCCGGGAGCAGGAGGCAGAGCTGGACCCCAAGGTTGAGGGGCTTTCACCCAGTCCCTTGAGCCTGGCACTTTGAACTTGGACTTAAAGCCTCCAAATTGTAAGAATAAACTGCTGTTTGTTAAGGCCATCCCATTTGTGGTATATTCTTGTCAGAGCAGCACTAAGTAACCAGAACACCACAGCCCATGCATCTGTATATAATCACACATCTGGCCATTTCTTATCCCATGCAAAGTGAACAGCCATATGCACAGCTCGAGTTCATCCCATTGGGAGGATTTCCATTCACCCCTATCCTTTAAGGAAGTCCCAGAAAGGGGCTGCAGTGCTGCTGATGGCCACTTTTGAGTGGTGCCTGCATATCGTGCAGAACCATCTGCAAACCAGGCATGAGTTTTATCTTCCTCAGACAACTGATCATAAGGAACTCCCCATGAGGCCATAGTTGCAGACTGGGAGAGGGAAGGTAATATGACTGGAGTGGAGACCATAGGTGTTTGGGCCACTTCCTCATGCAACTTACTTGTGCCTTCAGGTTCTGCTCGAGCCCACTCTCTGATACACCACTTCCATATAATGATGGAGTGCTGCTGTGCACATCCAACTTTGTGACCCTGTGGGTCAGACAACACCCAGTTCATGATGGGTAGCTCAGGCCTTATAGTGACTTGGTGGCCCATGGTTAGGTGTTCAGTCTCTACTAAAGCCCAGTGACAAGCCAAAAACTGTTTCTCAAAAGGAGAGTAGTTATCTGCAGAGGATGGCAGGGCTTTGCTCCAAAACCCCAAGGGTCTGTGTTGCGATTCACCAATAGGGACCTGCCAAAGGCTCCAAACATCATCTCTATCTACTACAGACACTTCAAGTACCATTGGATCAACCAGATCACAGGGCCCAAGTGGCAGAGCAGCCTGCACAGCAGCCTGATTGTTACAGAGCCTTCTGTTGTTCTGGGCCCCACTCAAAACTAACAGCTTTCTGAGTCACTTGATAAATAGGCTGCAACAACACACCCAAATGAGGGATATGTTGCCTCCAAAATCCAAAGAGGCCCACCAGACGTTGTGCCTCCTTTTTAGTTGTGAGGGAAGCCAGATACAATAACTTATTCTTCACTTTAGAAGGAATATCTTGACATGCCCCACACCATTGGACCCCTAGAAATTTCACTGAGGTGGAAGGTGCCTGAATTTTTGTTGGGTTAATTTCCCAACCTCTAGCATGCACATATCTCACCAATAAATCTAGAGTCATTGATACTTCTTCCTTACTAAGTCCAATCAGCATCATGTCATCAATATAATGGACTAGTGTGACGTCTTGTGGAAGGGTAAGGTGATCAAGATCCTTACGGACTAATTGTGACATAGTGCTGGGGAGTTGATATACCCCTGAGGAAGCACTGTGAAAGTATACTGTTGGCCTTGCCAGCTGAAGCAAACTACTTCTGATGGTCCTTTGAAACTGGTATCAAGAAAAAGGCATTGGCCAGATCAATAGCTGCATACCAAGTACAAGGAAATGAACTAATTTGCTCAAGCAAGTAAACCACATCAGGAACAGCAGCTGCAATTGGAGTCACCACCTGATTAAATTTATGATACTCTACTGTCATTCTCCAAGATCCATCTGTTTTTTGCATAGGCCAAATAGGTGAATTAAATGGGGATGTGGTGGGAATCACCACCCCTGCATCCTTCAAGTCCTTGGTGGTGGCAGTAATCTCTTCAACCCCTCCAGGGATGCAGTATTGCTTTTGGTTTACTATTTTTGTAGGTATTGTTGTT
>NW_006921700.1:8680512-8698687 GCF_000298275.1 Orycteropus afer afer | reverse complement strand
AACACCATGTGCAAGTAGCCAATGCCATAATTCCACACAAGTCAGACTATTCCGGTTACTGTTCCGACTCTGCTGCCCATTATGGTAACCACACTCACCTTACCTTTGTTGACTAACTGCTGCCACTTAGCCCCTACTACCACAAGTTCCAATCAGCCCCGTTGTAGTTAAGTGTCTTAGTTCAATTAGGGCAGTTCCCACTGTCAAATCCGGCTTACATAAAATAGCAATCACAGCAGTCTTCAAGGATGCTGGAGCTCCCTTCTCAAATTTATTCCTCACCATACTGGTGAAAGGCGTGTCTTTTGGACACTCCATTTATGGCTTTAGGGGTCTAATCTGATAAATCCGTTCTAACAGACCACTTTCCCTAAGCCTCTGGATACCTTCTTCTACATTATACCAAGGCAGGTCTGGTACTGCAACTTGACTTAAGGTAGGCCACTGTATAATCCATGCTTCAGTAAGCCAACTAAATAGATCCTTTCCTAACCTCTCAAGCTGAAACACTGAATGAAGAATCCATTCTTAGTGGGCCTAAATCAATAAACTCAGACTGATCCAATCTTACATTCCTTGCACCATTATCCCACACCCTCAGTAGCCATTCCTGTACATATTCTCCAGGTTTCTGTCTGTACATATTAGCAAAATCAAGTAGGTATTTTCAGGTGTAGTGTACCACCTCGTCAGTCACACTTTGTATTTCACCTTTTGGGACTCAACTTGGACTTAACTTTAGTTATGGGCCTAAAAGCAACAATGGGTGGTTGGGGCAATGTCTTCCATGGACTCTGCCTCAGGCCATGACCCAACAGGAACAGTTAGGTTAATCCCATCAAACTGAGGTGGAGGGGATAATGTTTTTACAGAAATCCCTTCAGGTGAGAGGGATTCAACAGAATTTACAGGCTCCATACCCTGATCTTCCTGGCTATCTGCCCATATGTCCCCATTCCAGGTTTCAGGATCCCATTTTTTCCCAATCAATGCCCTCACTTTAACTTCAGACACCATTCTGGGTTGGGAATTTAACTGGTGTTGTAATTCAGCCACCCTTTAATAAGACTCTGGGTTTGTTTTTCAGCAATATCAGCTCTGTTACTGGAAGAAATAAGGCTTTCTTTCAGAGCACAGCTGGAAACATTGAGGTCTTTTACGCACCACTTAAGCTGTGACTCAGCAGCTCTGAGCTCATCTCGGCTCTTTCACCACTTTGTCTAGTGTAAGTAGGACCAACCAGCCAGCTTCCTTATAGTCCTCATGCTGACAAAATTGCAGAAAAGTATGAAATATGCCATCACCCAGAGCCTCACTTCTCATAAGTACTTGATCTATTGGTGGTGCTATTACATACTAATATTGCCACTTCATGCCATGGATTAGCAGGGCCCTCTTTACTAATGGAGGCAGGGTCATCTGTGCCTTTATGATTAATCAAATTGGAAAACCAATTTAGGAAGCCCATCCTGATGGTTTTCTAGAACCACTCCCGGTATCAAATGTGTTAGACTGGGTTCTCTAGAGAAACAAAACCAGTAAAGCTTATATAGAGAGAGAAAATAAATTTATTTTAGGAAAATGGCTCACACACTTATAGAAGCTGACAAGTCCAAAGTTCTTGGATCAAATGTCAAGCTGGAGGCTTTTCCCGACTCACACAGCTACAGGGGCTGAGGAACTCAAGGTTGGCAGGCAGTATACTGGCTATTGACTCCAACAAATGACGAATCCAAGATCTCCAGGCCAAATGGTGGATTGTTCACTCATGGACAGTTGTAGGCAGCAAAACAGAATCCCAATCCACAGAAGAGAGTCTCTTTTCCCACAATGTCCATAAATATACTGGAAGCAGGCCACACCCCTAGGGAAATTCCCTGTCAACGGATTGGCTGCTCAGAACATATACATCTGATCCCATCATTGGAACAACCCACATCACAATTGCTTAAACCACACAGAATTGTGGTCCAGCCAAGTTGACACACAGCTCCCACTATCACAGATTTAATTTGTGCATATCCAATCCTCTTATCGTACACAAGTATTTTTAAGGACATCATTCTGCATCATGTAATGCTGAATAATTGACAGTGTAACTAATGAGATATAGTTACACCCTGCTACTAATAGTTTATTCTCTTAGTTTACAATCTAAGAGAGATCATGACTAATCATATCCACTGCCTTCAAGTCGATTCCAAGTCATAGCAACTCCCATAGTGTTTCCAAGGCTGTAGATCTTTACAGAAGCAGACTGCCTCATCTTTCTGCCACCAAGCGACTGGTGGGTTCAAACCACCAACTTCTTGGTTAACAGCCCCATGCCTTAACCACTACGCCACTAGAGCTTCTTGAAACTAGTCATAGTGAAGTTAAATACAGCCAATAAAATGTTTAAAGAGACAAAGAATAACACAAAATTATTGTTTAATCTTTCTTGTTTTAGCCATAGATTATAGTTGCCAATATTCTTGGGCCCATAGTCCAGTGGTACATTGTGTGTCAGTGATCTATTTGCAGGTCTGCCTCCCTGAACTAGCACCTGGCTCTGAGTTCCTTGCTGACATGGGGGCCAACAAAGACTTTCAGAGAGTATTTAAGCAAGAGAGCGAGATTTGGCATAAGGGTGCCTAGGCTGAGCTTTTGAGGCAAGACTCCTATCTCTGGTAGTGGGTAGAGGATGAAACAAAAGACTGGACACTAGAACTTGGAGAGGCAAGAGCACAGTTCACTTAGTAGAATTGAGTCACTAGGAAGAGGCACAATCCTAAAAGAAAAGCAATAGTGAGGGAGAAGAACCAGACCCAGAAGCAGAGCAGGCTCTAGGTAGTGAGCAGTCAGGCTAATGAGCAGCTTGCAGGATACCTTAAAGCCTTCTGTACATACTCCTGACTGGAAATAGGGATGGGGACTTGGGGGGCAGTGGAGGGAGTGGAAGGGGTGAAGGAGGTTGGGGAGTGACCAGAAACTGCAGATAGAGAGCCTTGTAAATCATTATAAACTCTCCCTTCTCAAATATGTTCTAAATGTGTCTGTCTAGATCTTCCTAAATACATATATTGGAAAAAAAAAAGAACTTTCAAAATTCCATAGCTTTTCTGTCTTACGATTTTCTTACTGGTGAAAAAGGCAGGGGGTGGAGGCAGATACAGAGAAGTTGTAAGGGAATGTAATGGATACTTACTTAATACTTAAACAGTAAGTATGATACTGCTAAAAATCTGTATGACTAGATCTGGGATAGCCCACTGATAGTGCACACACATACATACACACGCCCAAATCTAGGAAGCTTTACCTTACAGAGTGCATGCTTTACATTTTTATCTGCTTAATATGGACTTAGTTACTGTTACAGATTGAATTATGTCCCCCAAAATATGTGTTTTAAATCCCAACCTCTATGCCTGTGGTTATAATCCCATTTGGAAATGGCTTGTCTTTATTATGTTAGTGAGTCAGGATTAGTGGAGGGTGACTCTTTTTTGAGATACAAGAGACGTTAAGCAAGCAAGCAGAGGAGTGATGGGGTAAGATAGATGCCAAGACATGTGGAGATCTCCAAAGAACCAGAAAATAAGCAGAAGAGCAAGGACCTTCCTCCAGAGCCAGCAGAGAAAGCCTCCCCTGGAGCCAGCACCCTGACTAGCCTCTTAAATTGTGAGAAAACAATTTTCTGTGTGTTACCGCCACTGACTTGTGGTATTTCTGTTATAGCAGCACTAGATAACTGCAACAGTTATAAAGACAACATGACCAACACAGACAAGACCAAGAAGTTTTAGAAGGGGAAACCCAGCAAAATGAATGGGGAGGGTATAGTCCAGGTTCTGACTACTTTGCAGATAGGATGCTTTCTTAATATACATGCATATGTTAATTCATTTATTCTCCATTGGCTGAACACCCATTCAGAATCCAACAGTACACTTAGTGCTTGAGCTACAAAGGGTAGCAGCATCGCCCAGGGATAGCTTAGGAATTAGGAATTCGACAACACATAGGTTCATATCTCAGCTTGGTAACTAAGAGGTTTTCAGTAAATTGTATAACCACTGAAAGCCTCATTTCCCACCTGTAAAATGAGGACAGTATTAATCCCCACCTCCATAGGTGTTGTGAGGATTAAATTTGATGATGCCTGTGAAGCTCTTAAACCAGTGCTTGGTATAAAGTGAGTGCACAATATAAGTAACATTAGCTGTTTATGTTGTTGTGATCCTAGGTCAGTATTCTACATCAGTAGTAATTAGAGACATGCAAGTGTTGGCTTACATGTAGAGCTTTATAGCAATTAGAACTGCCCACACAGGATGGGCTGCCTGAAAGCGTGAATGGTAAGCTTCCCATCTATGTCTGTGTTCAAGACCACTTGGATTTGATCTGCCAAGGATGTTATAGAAGGAACTCCTCTCTGAGTAAGAGGCTAGAACAGATGAGCTTTATAGGCCTCTTCAACTCCCAGTGCTGTCATTCTTGAAGGGAACTGCACTGAGAGGGGAGCTGCCATGTCCTGTTGAAACCTGTGTGCTGCTGGACTGCTGATGATTGCTCTACAGAGGTTTTCCAGTGTGAGCTTCAGAAAGCCCCTCAGTGTAGATATTACTGTTCTTGTTTTACAGTTAAGGAAACAGAGATTTACCTGGACCAGATAACATATTCAAGATAGCGCAGCCAGGAAAAGGTAGAGATTTTAGACCCTTAAACCCATGCTGTCTCCACAGCATTGCATTCACTAAAGTCAACTCACTGGAAGACTAAAAGATCCTTGGGAGATCTGGGAAAGACAGAAGGAAGTCAGGCTTGGGCTCTGGTTGCTGTGGAGTTAAAGAGAGCGGCTCCAGACCTTGTGCATAATCCACCAAAAAAAAAAATTCCTGAGAATACCTCAGGTCTTACAGGTCTGAAAATCTGCCTCCAGGCTCCCTCAGAAAAGCTTCGCTTCTGCACATTGATCTCTTTTGGGAAAAAAAAAAATAAAGCCCTCTCTCCGCCATGGTTCAGTTCACTGGCACCTTGCCTCTACACCCCTACCCATCCACCATCTAGTTACACTGATGAAAGACAGGCCAGAACTGAGCATTCCAGAAATTCCCCATGGAATCCCATCTTTCAGGTCCGGGATCTGCAAGGGGCCAGGGATGATAGGGGTGGAGGGTGAGGGTTGAAGGTATTTTTTTGTTTCATCAAGAGCAACAGATTACTTTCTTGAATCCTTTGCCATGTTATAAACAAGGCTGAGCACATAGCATTCCTCCCAAAGCACATGCCCTGTTTTTGAAACATAGGTCTGGTACCCTGGAATTTAGTGTCTGCCTCAATACTGTTCTTCCTACTCACTGGGGATTTATTTTAATTTGAGGGTATTAATGGCGGCCAGGAATGGAACAGTTCTTCCATTCATCTGCTCTCTTCCTTCTTCTCTCCCCCTGTGCCCTATATCTTTTATAATTATGTTTTTAAGCCTGTAAATGTTTCCAAGTGCAGTGCCAAATTTCAAAAGCTGCTTGTTGTTACTCCATGTGAGTCATTTCACTCTCCTACCTGTAGCCTCCACTTTTTGGTGTCTTGGTGTGATTCTTTCTCCAGGGACACAGACCTCAGAAATGATCTCACCTGAGGAGACGCTCTTGAGCTTCTTTGCTTTATACAAAAAAAAAACCTTTCATTCTTTTCACATCGTCAGGCCAATTTTAAGGGGTCACTTAAAAATACAGACCTGTGAGGAACAGCGGGACCTTGGCTGAAGAGTGTAACGGAGGATTCCTTAACCTCTCGCTATCTCTGTGGGGACTGATCATTAAGGACCTGGGTTAGGTGAGTCACTTCTGAATGTGTCAGAAGTGCCTCAGAAGAAAGGCCTGGTGATCTACTTCTGAAAAATTAGCCATTGAAAATCTACAGAGCACAGTTCTATTCTAACATACATGGACCACACCATGAGTTAGAATCAACTCAATAGCAATTGGTTTGGTTTCTTTCTTCAGCTTAGTGGTGCTCCACAGGGTTTCCAATGGCTGAGTTTTCAGAAGTGGAGCCACAGTCCTTCTTCTGGGGCACCTGTGGGTACATTCGAACCCCCTATCTTGTGGTTAACAGCCAAGCATGTTAACTATTTATACCACCCAGAGACCCCTACAGGAGATGTTAGGATAGAGTAATTAGATTAATCAATTTAAGAAATGTACTGATTCCTACCCAGCCAAGTGAGTCATTGTCTCCAGAGGATGAATCACACTCCATAAAGCTGCAATTTCTCAAAAACACTTTTGGAATATTTTTAGGGGTGTCTCCAAGGATTTGGGTACGTTTTCTTTTAAATATTCTCCATCAGGGATAAGCTTATATATATATGTATAAATATATAAATATGTATATGTATAAATATTTAAATATATATGTATAAATATATAAATATATATATGTATAAATATATATGTATAAATATATAAATATATATATATGTATAAATATATAAACATATATCTACATATAGTGTTGATATATATTTGGAAACTTTCAAAAATTACCTCTACACAGTGCTGGTGAATAACTGTATCTTTTTAGCTCCGAATTCATGATGATTACAGAGCCCTGAGACTGACCCTGTTGATTGGCTCACAGTCTGGTTGTAATGGTTCCAAATATCATGCAGCATTTTAACAATGGTAGTATCATCAGAATTCAGGATTTGCTTTTTATGGTGACACCCTTCCATTGCAACTCTTTTTGTGTATGTAAGCCCAGGTCTATTCAGTAGGCCGTCTCCTTGTTCAAGGAGTGTTGACCCTCCACATTACCAAGCATGATATAACCCAATGTCATCCTGAGTCCCACAACATGGGCAATGTTTGCTCTGGGAGTTGATGCACAGCAAGTGCTTCCCACTATAAACTCATGAAGAAGCAACTAGACTACATGCATCCTAATAGTCAAACCACTCTCATGGAACCTCAAAGACCCCACTTCCCCTCTGACATTAGATGCCTGAAGAATTGTAATGTCATGAAAAAATAAAACAACAGTAATGTGAAAGTCATTTTTTCTTAAATCTTGTAAAGGCATAGTCGCACAGGTTCCCAAATATAGGTTGACAAAACTCTGACATGGCATCTCTCTTTCAAAATTCAGGAGGGATGACTTTGCATGAAATTATGCTCTGTGATTGGGATGTGGGTAGTCTTTTGGTAAGATTGTATCCCACTGCTCTAGCAGTGGTGCTCATCTGGGACCAAGTTTGTGCCCCAGGAGACATGTCCATATCTGCAGACATTTTTGATTGTCACATCTGGGTGGGGGTTTCTACCAGCATCTAGTGACTAGAAGCCAGAGTTGCTGCTGAACATCCTAAGGTGCACAGGACAGCTTCCACAACAAATAATTTTCTGGCCCAAATGTCAGTAGTGCTGAGAAACCTTGCACTGGAACATTTCTGATCTGGTGAATGTCAAGGGAGCATATGACATAAATGTACACACTCCTACCTATTTCATTCTCTTAAATTCATACCATGAAATAATAGTGCTCTAAGTAGATATTGGGAGCTCTGGTGGCATAGTGCCTAAGGCATCTGACTGCTAACCAGAAGACTGGTGGTTCAAATCCACCAGCCACTCCTCAGAAGGAAGATTGGGCAATCTACTTCTGTAGAAACCCAAGGAGGGGTCTCTGTGAGTCAGATCCGACTAGACAGCAGTGAGTTTGGTTTAAGTAGATGTTGCCCCTATCATCCCAAATCCATCTTCTTTGTGCTAATGTCTGATGTTAATGTTGCCCTCTTTTTACCCTGGATACAGAGCAGACAGTGTGTTGAAAACATGGCATTGCTGCCCTCCATGCTTTTGTAGTCTTCATTTTCTTTTGTGTAACCAGTTGCCCATTATAAAAGCAAGCAGTGTCAGAACTGAAAAGGATGTTCCAGTGATTTCACTTTGTGAAAAAAAGAGAATTTAGGTAACTTTCCAGGTAGACAGAAACAGAGCCAGGATTAGAATCCAGTCTCCTGAGAGCTAACCTGGAGCTCATTCCGCTACCTAATTTTTACTACACTTCCTCCTTGTACGCTTGAAGAGCAGCAGCCCCAGGCCAATTGTTCCAGGCTTGTAACAGATTTCTTTACATGCCCAGCCAGTGAAATCACAGCTGCACTCAAGAGTGAGAGCAGATTTCTCTCTGCTGAAGGACTCTCCACATTGTCTGAACTGTAAAGCTCAGACCCCTGACTTTTCCACTGATATTAGATGATTTTCCCTAGGTGGTTCAAACTGTTAATGTATTTCACTGCTAAGTGAAAGGCTAGAGTTTCCAGCCTACTCAGAAGTGCCTCAGAAGAAAGGCCTGGTAATCTACTTCTGAAAAATTAGCCATTGAAAATCATACAGAACATAGTTTTATTCTAACATACATGGGTCACACCATGAGTTAGAATCACCTCAAAAGCAACCAGTTTCGTTTCTTTCTTCAGCTTACCCCAAATGTCATTTTTTAAACATTAATTGACATTGGGAGCAATCCTGATAAGCTTCTCAAACATCCTGTTCAGCAAACATGTTAGACATATAGCTGGTGTGCTGTTGTTGTTGTTAGATGCCATCGACTCATCTCTGACTCATGGTGACCCTATGCACAGCAGAACGAAACACTGCCCAGTCTTGTGCAGCCTCATAATCTTTGCTATACCTGAGCCTATTGTTGCAGCCACTGAGTCTATCCATCTCATTGGGGGCCTTCCCCTTCTTCATTGGCCCTCCACTTTACCAAGCATGATATCCTTCTCTAGGGAGTGGTTTCGTCTGACAACATGACCAAAGTAGGTGAGACTCATTCTGGCCATTCTTGCTGCTGAGGAGCTTTCTGGCTGCACTTCTTCCAGAACAGATTTGTTAGTCCTTTCAGCAGACCATGGTACTCTTAGCATTCTTCTCCAGCACCACAGCTCAAAAGCATCAACTCTTCTTTGGTCTTCCTTATTCATTGTCCAGCTCTCACATGCATAAGAGGCGATTGAAAATAACCATGGCTTGGGTTAGGTGCACCTTAGTCTTCAAGGAAGTGTCTTTGCTCTTCATCACTTGAAAGAGGTCTTTTGGAGCAGATTTGCCTAGTGCAATATGTCATCTGATGTTTTGACTGCTCTTTCCATTCGTGTTGATTGTAGAACCAAGTAATGTGAAATCCTTGACAATTTCAGTCTTTTCTCCATCCACCATGAAGCTGTTTATTGCACCAGTTGTGAGGATTTTGTTTTCTTTATATTGAGATGTAATCCATACTGCAGACTGTAGTCTTTAATCTTGATTAGTAAGTGCTTCAAATCACCCTCACTTTCTGCAAGCAAAGTTGTGTCATTTGCATATCACAGGTTCTTAATGAGTCTTCCTCCAATCCTGATGCCACGTTCTTCTTTATATAATCCAGCTTCTCAGATTATTTGCTCAGCATACACATTGAATCAGTATGGTGAAACCTTGATGCACTTTTCTTGATTTTTAACCATGCGTATCCCCTTGTTCTGTTCGAACCACAACCTCCTGGTCTATGTACAGGTTCCTCATGAGTACAATCAATTGTCCTGGAATTTTCATTCTTCTCAAAGTTATCCACAATTTATTATGATGCACACAATCGAATGCTTTTGCACAGTCAATAAAACATAAGTACACATCTTTCTGGTATTCTTTGTCAGATCCATCTGACATCAGCAATGATATCCCTCATTCCACATTGAGGTGGTTCCAAGTCATAGTGACCCTGTGTCCAACAGAACACAACACTACCCTGTCCTGTGCCATGCTTACAATTGTTGCTATGTTTGAGCTCATTGTTGAAGCCACTGTGTCAATCCAGCTTGTTTAGGGTCTTCCTTTTTTCCTCTGACCATCTACTTTTCCAAGCATGATATCATTCTCCAGTGACTGGTTCCTCCTGATAACATTGCCAAAGTATATGAGACAAAGTCTCACCATCCTCGCTTCTAAGGAACACTCTGGCTATTCTTCTAAGACAGATTTTTTTGTTTTCTCACAGTTCATGGTATATTCAGTATTCTTTCCCAGCACCATAATTCAAAGGCATCAATTCTTTGGCTTCCTTATTCACTGTCCATCTTTTGCATGCATATGAGGCAATTGAAAATAACATGGCTTGAGTCAGTCGCACCTTAGTCCTCAAAGTGACATCTTTCCTTTTTAATACTTTAAGGAGGCCCTTTGCATCACATTTTCCTAATGCAATATGTCAGTTGATTCGTTGGCTGCTACTTCCTTGGGTGTTGGTTATGGATCTTAGTAAAATGAAATCCCTGGTAACATCAGTGTTTTCTCCATTTGTTATGGTATTGCTTATCAGTCCAGTTGTGAGGATTTTTGTTTTCTTCATGTTTAGATTTAATCCATACTGAATGCTGCCACCTTTTATCTTCATCAATAAGTGTTTCACATCTTAATTTTCAGCAAGCACACTGTGTATTAATGAGTTGTTAATGAGTCTGGTTGTTAATGAGTCTTCCTCCAATCCTGATGTCACATTATTCTTCATATAGTCTAGTTTCTCAGTTTATTTACTCAGTATACAAATTGAAAAATATGTTGAAAGGATACAACATTGACACACACCCTTCCTGATTTCAGCAACATAGTATTATACCCTTCTTTATTCTGTTGAAGATTGCCTCTTGATCAGGTTCTTCATGAGCACAAGTAAGCGTTCTGGAATTCCCATTCTTTTAGTGTTATCCATAATTTGTTATTAGCCACACAGTCGAATGCCTTTGTATAGCCAATAAAACACAGGTAAACGTCTTTTTGGTATTCTCTGCTTTCAGCCAAGATCTGTCTCACATCAGCAGTGATATCCCTCCTTACATGTCCTCTTCTGAATCCAGCTTGAATTTCCTGTCAATGTACTGCTGCAACCATCATTAAATTATATTCAGCAAAATTTTACCTGCCTGATAGTAATGATATTGTTCGATAATTTCCATATTCTGTTGGATCTCCTGCCTTTAAAAAGAGCATAGGAAAGGATCTCTTCCAGTCAGTTAGCTAAGTAGCTGTCTTTCGTCGTATATGAATAAGTGCTTTCACCATTGCATCTATTTATTGAAACATCTCAATTGGTGTTCTCTCAATTCCTCATGCCTTGTTTTTTCCCAATGCCTTCAGTGCAGTGTAGGTTTGTTCCTTCAGTACTATCGGTTCTTGATCATTTGCTACTTCCTAAAATGGTTGAATGTTGACCATTTCTTTTTGGTGTCATGACTCTTAGTATTTCTTCCATCTTCTTTTGATGCTTCCTGCATTGTTCAATATTTTGCCATAGAATGTTTTAATTTTGAAACTCAAGGCTTGATTTTTTTCTTCAATTCTTTCAGCTTGAGAAATGTCAAATGTGTTCTTTCCTTTTGGTTTCCTAACTCTAGGTCTTTTCACATTTCGTTAGAATACTTTACTGTCTTCTCAAGCCACACTTTGAAATCTTCTGTTCAGCTCTTTTACTTCATCATTTCTTCCATTCACTTCAGCTACTCTACATTCAAGAACAAGTTTCATTGTCTCTTCTGACATCCATTTCTGTCTTTATATATATATATATGTCTTTTTACTGAATGAACTCTAGTGACACAGTGGTTAAGGCATTCAGATGCTAACCAAAAGGTTGGAGATTCAAACCCACCAGCTACTCCGGTGGAGAAAGACAAGGCAGTCTGCTTCCATAAAGATTTTCAGATTTCAGCCTAGGAAGCCTATGGGGATGTTCCATTCTGTCCTAAAGTGTTGCTGTAAGTCAGAATCGACTCAATGGCAGTAGGTTTGGGTTTTGTATCTTTTTGCTGATCTGTTGCTTTCTTGGTGTATGGTATCTTCCACAACTTGTCTGGTATTTGGTCATTAGTGTTCCATATGTCACATGTGTTCTTGAGATGGTCTCTAAATTCAGGTGGGAAATACTCAAGGTTGTGCTTTGGATCTTGTGGGCTTGTTTTAATTTTCTTCAGCTTCACTTTGAATTTGCATATGTTTTGGTAGCGTAGTGCCTAAGGCACTTGACTGCTAACCAGGAGGCTGGCGGTTCAAACCCACCAGCCACTCCTTGGAAGGAAGATGGGGCAATCTACTTCCGTAGTGATACTGCCTTGGAAACCCAAGGAGGGGTCACTATGAGTCGGGCCTGACTCCACGGCAAACAACAACAACAACAACAACAATTGATGGTCTATTCAATTCTCCATTCACAGTCAGCCCCTAGTTTTGTACTCACTGATTATCAAGCTTTCCCAGCCTCTCCTTCCACAGACATAGTTGATTTGATTCCTGTGTTTTCCATCTGACTAAGTCCACATGTATAGTCACTATTTTTGCTGTTGAGGGGGGAAAATGGTATTTACAATGAATAGGTCATTGGTCTTGCAAAAATCTTTTATGTGATCTCAGGTGTCATTTTTATCACCAGTGTTTCTATCACCACATTCATTGTGGGGGGAAAAAAAATTAAGATCTATCCTGAACTTTAATGCTGCCAATGATAGGATAATATACTTAGGCATAAAAGGAAGATCAGTTGATACAACTATTATTCAGTGGCTGGAGGGGGCAGAGATCAAGGAATAAGCTTTAAAAAATATTCAAAGCCTGAATTAAGCCATTCCTCCTCCCTAGTTCTTCTCCAACTTTCCTGACCAGTCTATGTCCTCCTTTACCAGCACCCCTACTTAATATCTGCCTTTTCCTTCTAACTAGGTAGGTTGGTTCAGTACTTCCAACTAACTTTTGAGACCTTTAGGACAAGAAGAGAGCTCTGGTAGCATAGAAGGCACTTGACTGCTAACCAGAAGGCTGGCAGTTCAAATCCACCAGCCACTCCTCAGAAGGAAGATTGGACAATCTATTTCCATAGTGATACTGCCTGAGAAACCCATGGAGGGGTCACTATGAGTCGAATCCGACTCAATGGCACATAACAACAACAAGGATGAAAATTGTTTTATATTCATGTAGCCACTATTGCACCAGGCTAACTGCGTGCGGCACATAAAAAGTGGCTTGCTTAATCAGAAATGCAATGTGGGCATGAATTCAGGACCCATCCAGCTCAGATCTATTCTGTGATGTAGCTGCAGAGGATTGGTTATGAGAGAATATCATATAAGAAGTTCCATCAAAATATGTTCGTACTTCCTCCAGTTATGTATCTCCTCACCATAACCTGCAAAGTTGAAAAAACTCTGACTCAACCATCCCATTAGTAAAAGAGTTAGCATTCTACCCAAGACAACTCAGCCCTAAGCCAACACTGGCCTCACCTTTCCTCATCTTTTCCTGAGTCTGCTTCAGTTCCAGCTGATCCCAATCTATGGATCACATTTGTTTTATGCGATTATTACTTTTATCTCTTTAATTTATCCCGTATAATACATTAGATGAGCTTTCTCTTTCATTTGTTCTAAATATGCTTACTGTAGAATGATATACATTTTGAGCACATACTGATCAAGATCTCCAGCATGCCACACACCCCATTTTGATTTTTATTCTTCTGTTCAAGAACATTTATTGACTCCTAAGAACCTACCAACCAAGATCTGTATTCCTTACCTTGATGATGTTCCCTTAGTAGCTCTATATAATGCTCTCCTATTCCTTTCCAACCATCTTCCATTATGTCCCTACATAAACCTTCCTTTGCACCAGGATACAGTCTCCTGATTTCTCCCATCTTTCCCACTTCAAATACATGAATTTTTCATTTCTTACTTTCCCTACCATAATTAGCATTTTACTCGCATATTTAATCTGGAATAAATATATTTGAAGAACACTCAAAAAGGTGGAACTTTCTCTTCTGAAGTAACTCTGCTGGCCATATTTTGTCTTTCTATTAATGCTAAACTATTGCTTTAATCCAATACAACACAACCACGTAGCCTTGGAAGTATTCCGAGGATTAAAAAGGCACCCAGTTGAATCATGGCTGGATCATCTACAATCAGAGTGAATCTGTCAGTTAACTTGTCTGGAGTCCTGAGAGGCCCAGAGATTCCTCCAAGAACTTGCCAGTAATACCTCCAGAGGCTGAGGCCAGGCAAGTGCTTTTCAAGCTCCCAAGTTACCAAAGACCAGGTTCTAGATTGTCTAAAGACCTGGTCCACGAATATCCCCATGAAATCCTCAGAAATCCACAATATACTGCTCTTCACATTGCACAACTAAGAGGAGAGTTCAGAGACAACTCAAGACAGCTCTCTGGATATCGTTCCTCCCCCCTTTTCTTGTGGTTTGAGCAGCATAGACCAAACTCCATCATGTCCCTGGTTTTCTTCATCAGCCTCACAGGTGGTGAGTGTAGGTGTATAAAGTCTCAATGATAATGTGCAGGGATCATAATGGGTCTCCCAGAACTCTGGCCCTAAGATGGCATGTAGCCCCCATCAGGGAGTCCCCGATGGTGCAAACAGTTAATGCACTTGGCTGCTAACTGAAAGGTTGAAGGTTCAAGCTCACCCAGACTCACCTTGGAAGAAAAGCTTGGTGGTCATTGAAAACTCTATGGAGTAAAGTTCCACTCTGACACATAGGGGCTTTCCATGGTTAAAGCTGGCACAATGGCAACTGGTTTAACTGGAGCCTTCATAAGAGACCAGATATGCAAGGGTGAGTGCTCTTGTTGCCTTTTGCCAAATGAGAAAACATAGGTCTGACGGAAACTTTACCCTGCATATTTGCTTCTCCTTCCCCTCACCACCTATTGGGATTAAATCCAAATATACTTCCAGGGAGAGCAGCCAGGGACCCGCGCTCAGTGAAAGGAGGATGATGCAGACAACATCCTGTCCTACTCCCAGAAAATCAGCTTGGGGAAGGTTCAGAGAGCAAAAAGTCTGCAGTTTAACAGACCAGAAGTCTGCTGTGGTTCTGACAGTTTGCTGGCTCTGACTTCAGACACAGTAGTTGAGAAATGTATGGCTCAATTTCCTCATCAGAGAAATGGGGATAATAATATACACCTTGGAAAAACTGTCATTAGAATGCAGTGAGGTGGCATATGTAAACATAGACCTTGTAATTGATGCATTGAAAGTGCTCAGTAAATGATGGAATTATTCTTCTCCTCATTCCTAAGGACCCCTCAGAGTGGTGAAGAAGGAAAACAATGGCTTCGGGAACAACCATAGCCATTGCAAAGATACTGTTAATTGCTGCTCATTGGGTTCAGACTATGGTGACCTAGATATAACAGAACAGAATATTAACTAGTCCAATACCATCTCCATTGTTAATATGTGAGTTCATTGTTGTGGCATTCCACCTCATTGAGGATTTCCTTCGTTTTCATTGGCCCTCTACTCGACTGACCATGATGTCCTTTTCTAGGGATTGGTCTTTCCTGATGACAGGTCCAAAGTAAGCAAGCTGAAGTCTTGCCAGTGAGTCAGCAAATGACCATGCAGTGTGCCAGGCTGGAAAAAAGGAATTAGAGAAGAGCCACTGGAGAACTTGAAAGGTTCTCCAATTTAGAAGGGTTAAACCAGGATAAGTATGGTCAAAGACAAACAAATAAATTGAGAATCAGTGTGGTGGGAATATGAAGCCACCTTCAGTTTTTGCAAAATGATCACTGAGAAAATGGTATGCAGGTTCATTACCTTTCTTCATGTTGGTACAGAGGAAGAAAGGAATGTAAAAGAGGGAAGGAGAAGTAGCATTTATCAAACACCTACATCAGTACATCAGAATCGCTGGGTGGGTTACAAGATCAGTTTGATTTTCATCATATTACTGATGACATCAGTAGCTCAGAGACATTTAGTCACTTGTGCAAGATCACAAAGCTGTTATATAATAAAGAAGAGGCTCAAAGACTGTTCTCCCTACCCCCAAAAGTCATGCTGCCTCACCTAAAGCAAAACAGGAATCCCAGAGGTCAATGGTGAAGAAGTCCAGTTATAAGGTGATGTGGCCTGCCTTGGGGTGGCAATAGTAGGTTTGGAGAAGGAAGATATAAGAGATATTTTAAAGTAAAATCCCAACATACGGAAGGAGGAAAAAAAATAAATATATAATGACACCTGTGAGGTGCTCTCATGGTGTAGTGCCTAAAGCATTTAACTGCTAACTATAAGGTTGGTGGTTCAAACCCATGAGCTACTCTACAGAAGGAATATGGGGCAATCTACTTCCATAAAAATTTACAGCCTCAGAAACCCAATGGGGGTCGCTATGAATCAGAACCTACTCGATGGCAGTGAGTTTGGTTTTGATTTTAAAGACACCTGGTTCTCTTTCTTCTAGCTGAAGACAAAGCTTTGGTTGGCCTATAGAGGTGAAATAGCACACCCATCTCCTCGCATGGCCTTGGTTGTTCAGCACTGTGCCACTGGAAGGAGAAAAGGAAGCCAGACCCACCTCTTCTTTGTGTGTCCAAGCGTGGTTTGGAACTCAGACATGTTTACACTGTCTCTAGTAGCAGAGGAAGGAAAGGCAAGATGTCCAAACGGCTTGTGTCCCCGTGGCTGTGGGCCAGGATGGGCGCCTTCCCTCCAGAGCCCCCTTATGCAGATGAAGAAGGGGTGGAGCCTGCTGAGGCAATTGCTGCCTTGCACAGTGATGGCCACAGTCCTTCCAATGAAGGCTCTTCTGAAGTCGTGTTCTCAGAAGGGAGGACTCACGGAGAACTGTATTCCCTTCAAGCTGCCAACCATGCCTACAGGGCTCTGGAAGGCATTTTACTCTCAGCACTGGGCCCTACAGCCAATCTCACAAAATGCTTTTTGGTGTCTGCCAACAGGGAGACTCAGTCTGCAGCTGCAGCAGCAGGTGCTGGCTGCCAGGTTCCCTGTGGCAACCCAGGTGTACACCAGGTTAGCAGTTCGGCCTTATAGAAATGCCCTCCATCTCAAATGCAGTGGCCTGAAGCATAAAGTGGAACTGTGTCTCCCCCAACCCCATGGTGGGAAGATAATGACTGTGCTGGTTTTATGGGGCATAATATACCCTCAATGGGTGGTTTAGTAGTTGCAGTGGTTTTTAGAGGGTATGGCAGATTGTAAGATGCTTCTTGTTGTTTTTTGTTCGAGGGAATTTTTTTTTTTTTTTTGGTTCTCGTTGTCATCAGTCAGTCTAATTCATTATCATTCCCAGATTTGCTCAAGGCCCTTGGTTAATACATTTAAGGCTCCAGGAGGACATTGCTTCCAGCCACATAATAATTCAAATTTCTATTTATATGTTTTATAAGAACGTTCACATCTATTTTACTTGACCTCCCTGTGAATAATGAGTGAAGTAGATTAGGAATCGCTAACCTGGTTTGTTTGATATGTACACTAAAGCCCACGAGAGTGACTTGCCTGGTTTTATGCCACACATGCTATGGATCTAAGAGCCCAGATCAAGTCTTCTGAGTCTGACATCTCATCTTTTCCAATCTACCTCCCTGCTCTTGCCTCCCGCTAGCTCCTGCTTTTCTGTTTCCAGTTTCCAGTGAACTGTTTAATCACATGTCTTTTCCTCCGATCGGTTGTGGTCTTTCCTTTGGTACACAGATCAATGCCTGTTAACCACAGTCCCCCGCCTCGGAGGCTCCATTACTGCTCTCAGCAGGAGAAAGAGGAAGAGAAGAATCCTGAGTTATAAAAGCACTCTCCTCCCTCTCCACCATGCTCATCTTCCCTCCTGTACTCACCAGCACTGCAGGGCCCTGTGTCCATCGGCTTCTAACCCACCCAGAAAGCTTGTTTGGATGTGAACTGATGAACCTCTTTGCTATTCGGGCTAACTGGGCATCGAGGGAGTCTTAGCTACTGGGCCCAAATGCACTTTGGTTGAAGATCATCCAGTACTTTTGCCCTCAACATATTGCTAAATTCACACCCTAGTGAACTGTTAACTTCTAATTCTTCTTGTTACAGAAGGAAGCCTGGGACTGAGAAATCCATAAATGCTGATAATCCCCAAATTACGTATGAACACACACATACACACATGCTTCCTATAACTTTTTGGGAACTTGACAGTGATGGGTATTGTGACATTTATTGACCTGTTGCTGTTAGTTTCTGTAGAGTTGGTCCCTGATTCATGGAAACCCCGTGCACAATGGGGTGAAATGCAGCCTGATCCTTTGCCATCCCTACAATCAGTTGTAGACCAGGCAGTTATGCTCTGTAGGGTTTTCA
>NW_006921700.1:8678017-8679472 GCF_000298275.1 Orycteropus afer afer | reverse complement strand
TGGGAATTTAACCCAAGTATGCAGCACAGTTCTAGGATGAATGATTCTACAATCTGTTAGGGATAAAGGAGATAGAAAACCAGTTGCCATGGAGTTCATTCCAATTCACGGTGACCTGTGTCAGAGTAGAAGTGTGTTCAATAGAGCTTTTAATCCTTTCTTCTGAGCTGCTTCTGGGTGGACTCAAACTGCCAACCTTTTTGATTAGCAGCTGAGTATGTTAACGGTTTGTACCACTCAGGGACTCCAAATAAGATGTAAACAAGGTGAAAATGCAAATGAAAAAATAGTAATTCCAGTTTGATTGGAATAGGACTATGGTGCTAGAATTATAGACACTTTGGGTACAAAGAGATCATACTCCTGGCAAACGGGATATATGCTGGGACACCGGCAGGCACCCCAGTGTCAGGCCTGTTGTGGGCCCCCAGTTGAACAAATCAAACAGCAAGAACATCTAAGCAAATCTTCTAGTGCAGGAGTTCTCAAAGCAGTAGCCCCAGGAACCTGGACAGCTTGGGAGCACTCACGCTGCCTTACAGCAGGAGTATCATTCAAAGTGCTAGACTGAAAGAGTGAGATGAGGAACGTGTTCTTTAATGGAAACCACTGCTCTGCTTCCTTCATCCTGAAAGTCTTACTTGGAGTGGGGGGATAGCTGCACTAAATAGTGTGCTCAGTGTCATACTTGACACACAAACAGGTGCAACCTCTCTCTCTCTCTCTCTCTCTCTCTCTCTCTTTCGGGGGTCAGCAGTCAACCACTCTTTGTGTTGCGCTCTTTTGGAGCTGTGCACATTAGATCTTAATTTTCTTCTCAAGTCCTGATGTTCAGGCCCTAGGGCTCCCCTCTGTGTTCATCAACTCTGGGTCTCTGGGTGCTGGCTCAGGAGTCACACCACGAAGGTCTGAATGTCGATCTATCCAGCTGTATAATATCGAGCAATTGACTAATGTCTGAAGACTATAGAGTGTGAATTAAATTAAATAAAATAATACATGGAAAATGCCTAATCCACAGGAGATTGTTTATACCTGTTAGCTATTGTTACTATGGTTGTTGATAATATTTTTCTTAGAAATACTTGGAAAATGTTGTAAGATTTAAAATCCCATTGAAATAAAGATCCTAGTATCAAATAAAATATGTAAATCTTACTATGTGTTAGAAAGGGCCCTTGTGGTGCAATGGTTACACATTCTGCTACTAACCAAAAGGTTGGCACTTACAACCCAGCTTGCTGTGCCATGGGACAAAGACCTGGTGATATGCTCCTATAAAGATTACAGCCTAGAAAACCCAATGGACAGTTCTACTCTGTCACATAGGGTCACTATGAGTCAAAAATCAACTCTACAGCACCTAAAAACTTCAACATATTAAGGGCTCAAGAAATTGTAGAAAAGTGATTGTGTTTCAGTTCTGAGGCCTTAACCAGGGACTTGAAGGACAGG
>NW_006921700.1:8675914-8676712 GCF_000298275.1 Orycteropus afer afer | reverse complement strand
TGAATCAGTACACATTCACCCTTTCACAGGAAAGATAATTCCTAGTGTATCCTCTGCTATTGTTGTTGTTGTTGTTATGTGCCGTGGAGTCGGACCTGACTCATAGTGACCCCTCCTTGGGTTTCCAAGGCAGTATCACTACAGAAGCAGATTGCCCCATCTTCCTTCCGAGGAGTTACTTGTGGGTTTGAACCGCCAACCCTCTGGTTAGCAGTCCAGTGCCTTAGGCACTACCCTACCAGAGCTCCTCTGCTATTAGGTCAGTAGAAATCCTTCATACGTATCAGGACACCATATTGCAATGTAAGCCCATGGAATTAGAGATGAAGTTCATGTGAACAGTTACCATCAAGTCGCTTCCAACGCACAGCGGCCCCATGCGTGTCAGAGTAGAACTGACCTCCATAAGATTGTCAATGGCTGATTTTTTGGACATAAATTACCAGACCTTTCTTCCAAAATGCTTCTAACTGAACTTGAACCGCCAACCTTTTCATTAGCAGCTGAGCACATTAACCATTTGTACCACCAAGGTTCATGTAGATAAATTAATAAACTCTTGTTTAACTGGCAGACTTGGTCTAACTTCCTGTTACATTCTGGTCTAGTGACTACTTACTGAATTTTCTCCTGGCACATACTTGAGAAGCCAAAAACATAAAAACCAAACAAACCTACTGCTCTTGAGTCAATTCTGACTCATAATGACCCTATAGGACAGAGTGGAACTGCCCTATAGGGTTTCCAAGGCTGTAATCTTTATGGAAGTAGACTGCCACATCTTTCTCCTGCAGAGCA
>NW_006921700.1:8658066-8675085 GCF_000298275.1 Orycteropus afer afer | reverse complement strand
AACACTGCATGTAGCCAGGTCATTGTTCAGTAACCTGCCATGCCCTGCTGATCTTGGGACTTTTTCTGGACTTGAATTAGTGGCCTGCTGTGTTGTTTGGTAATATTGGGACTATGTCTTTTTATTGTCTGCCTTGGGTTTTTCAGCCTCAGCAGCCAGCAGCTGCTTGAGTGAAGAAAAACCTCCAGCTTCAGCAGGAGGCAGAGCTGAAGCCCAAGATTGAGGGGCTTTCACCCAGCTCCTAGAGCCTGGCACTTTGAACTTGGACTTCTAGCCTCCAAAAACTGTAAGAATAAACTCCTGTTTGTTCAAACCATCCCATTTGTGGTAAAGTTAAAGCAATACTAGATAACGAAAACATCAGCCATCCCCACTTACTTAGGGATCTGAAGAGGCAAGATTTCTTGTCCTCTTGGGTGTTTCAGATGGTCTCACATGTTGGCCCCCATTCAGAAACCTGCCCCACTGCCAGCTCTAGGTATTGGCAGCCTGGGTTCCTGGGTTCTGATTCCATCTACCTTTGAAATTGCCATCACCTTGAAATCTTTACCTTAAGAACCTAATCTCAGGTAATACATGTAAAGTGCTTAGACATCATCTTACCTTTCCCAAGGCCTTGAAATAGGAATAGACATGTACCTGCTTTTCTTTGAGTAACCATCACACCAAGTGGTCTCCAGGCCTGTTGTACTTGTCAGAAGATTTCAAAGATGTATAAACAACCTTATTTGTATAAAGTCAGAGAACAATCCTTGGCCATATTTCTACCTGTTGATCTACCTGTATCAATGTCTCACTGTACATATATACTGATATATATATATAGTTATGAATGGAGCTTTGGTGGCATAGTGTGTAAGGCATTTCGTTGCTAACCAGAAGGTTGGTAGTTCAACCCCACCAGCTGTTCCACAGGAAGAAGATGAGGCAATCTACTTCTGTAAAGATTTACAGCCTTCGAAACACAGTGGGGGTCACTGTGAGTCAGAATCGACTCAATGGCAGTGGGCTATATAGATATACAAACAGACAGATGTGTAATGAAAGGTGAGATGGGAGAGGGAGTCGTGGGGGAAATTATGCCATAGAAACAAATAGATCAATCTGTATACATACTGCCTCCCATAAATCATCTCTTTAAAAGGGAGAAACAACAGTGATTAGACACTTAGTCTAGGGATAGGATGGTCTTGTTTTAGATGCAGTCATAAGACATCTCATTCAGACCTCATAATTACTATAGAGGAGGAATCATTACCATTTTATACTTAGGGAGACTGAACCTCAAAGTCAGATCGACAGTATCCACATGCAGGAGGTGCCTCCTAAAACAAACAGTCCTGCCCAGCATCATGGAAGGAGATTAAACAACAAATGACAGTCCAGCCCGGGTTCGGTAGAGCAGAGTAGGACTTCATTTTGCTTCACAGAGGCAAATGATTCGTTTGAGTCTTGCCAAGCTTCGCATGAACTGGTGGGAGTGGGGAGAGTTTCCCTTGTATACTATTTTAGGAAAGTCCATAATTGAATCTAATTTCTGCAGCTGCCATTGGAAATCAGGGTCTCAGCAGCAGCATATGGGAGACAACAGAGACCCACAGAGCAGGGGGCAACCAGCCAGGGTGCCACCGAGAAGCCCAGGGCCGAGGAGCAGAACCACCTGCCCTACACTGACACAAAGGCTCACATCCAGCCAGTGGGGAGAGTGACCAGAGAGCGTAGCGCCCTGCAGCCCCACATTCAGAGGGCGAGCATCTCACAGTTCCTTTCGTGGCGGAACCTTCTGTATCTTTGTTCTCTCTCTGCCACGGCTTCTAAGTATTAGCCTGATGTTGTTTACTTCTTCTCCCAGTCTCTCCAAGGAATATGATTCACACGTTTTCAGATTTATTTGAACAAAATGCAATAAATATGCTGCTTCAATTTTAACTGCTGGCCTGTAGCCAGGGTTTTTAATGAATCTGGCCTGTGCTACTGAAGTGTTCCAGGATCTCCAGGGCTCTGGGCACTGGGAGATTATACACACTGGTGTGTACGCACGCACGCGCATGCACACACACACACGCACACATACACACACATACACACACAGCGCCCCCCCTCCTGTTCCCTGGAGGGCCAGTGACTCATAATCAAATGCAGGTTTTTCTGAGCAGACTCTGGTTAAAATTATCAGGAGCCTTTATTGTTCAAGGAGAGGAAGGATTCCTCCTCTCCTTTCCCAGATGCATGGCAATGCCATCTTTCAATTTTCCTCCCTCTGGTGGAATCTCTGTGCCCACCTCCAAAAGCTGCCATCATCAGCCTTTTTTCTCTTCCTTTGTTTTCTCAGAAATGGTCACTGGACCAGACCCAGCTTGTGAGGACTTCCCTATAACAACAGCTGGATATTGGGGCTTAATGTGAAGATAAAGGGACTCGAAATGGATTTTCACCACAGCCAGTCAGCCAGTGCTCCAGGCTGTGGAGAGGTGGGAGGACACAGGAAGGGGAGCACACACAAAAGGCAGAATCCCATTAGTCTGTCTTGTGGTTACTATCAAAAAAAAAAACTCAGATTGTTCTGTGGATGTCTGTTGACCCATCCCACCGTCTCAGCTCATCACATGCCCTGATGGGACCTTCACACAGGCAAATGAGCAAAGGAACTGGAAAGTGAGGAACCTGGGCGGGCAAAGAACATGCATGGCATGGCTGGTCTTAAGGACTAAGGAAGAGGACCAAGTTTTGGGGTGCAGGTTGGTCAGGTCCTTGAGCTACAGCATTGTGACTTCTGTGAGCCTCACCAAAGGAATGTTGGAATCCATAAAGTCCAGTCCTGACTGTCTATGATTCTGATATCCAGGCTATAGACTTTAAGTGCCTCTCCCTTGACATGTGGCACAGAGGTTAAGCTCTCAACTGCGAACTGAGTGGTTGGCTGTAGGAAACCTCCAATAGCTCCACAGGACAAAAGACCTGCAATCTTTTCCTGTAAAGATTAAATTTATTGCCATCAAGTTGATTTCAACTCATAGTGAAACTATAGGACTGCCTCGTAGGAATTCCAAGGTTGTGATCTTTGCAGAAACAGGCTGCCACATCTTTCTTCCTCAGAGCAGCTGATAGGTTTGAGCCACTGACCCATCAGTTAATTACAGCCTAGAATACCCTATGAGGAAGTTCTACTCTGTCCTATAGCCAAAAAACCAAACTCACTGCTGTCGTGTCAGATCTGACTCATAGCGACCTCTCTTTGGATTTCCAAGGCACTATCACTACAGAAGTAGATTGCCCAATCTTCCTTCCGAGGAGTGGCTGGTGGGTTTGAACCACCATCCTTCTGGTTTGCAGAGCACTCACTATGCCACCAGCCCTCCCACTCTGTCCTTAAGGGTCACTATAAGTTGGAATCTGCTTGATAGCACACTACTACCTAGTTAAACATCTCCTTCTCTGTTTCTCAGCCTTCTTGAACTGGAATGACAAATAGTTCTGCTGTGATCACTCAAGTAATAATTATCTCATGCTCTTGTTTATAAAATTGAAAAGTGTTTCTTATGTAGATTGAAAGGATACCATCTTGCTTCCACTTCAAGTAGCAGTAGTGGTCTGGCTTATTGGGTATTGACCTGTTCTCTCCCATGTACCTTGCCAACATTGAGCCAATTCAGTTAAACATGTGTTCTTCAGTCATGTGATCTCTGGCTAGCCCTCAGTTAGGTGAACACTGTCAGGAACAAATGAGAAACATTTGACACAGACTCTTTTTCTCAATTTACTAATCCTTCTATTGGGAAGTTAGGATTACTGTGCATAATAATAGTAATGTTAATAACAGCATGCCTATCAGGAACCAGGCTGTGCACTAGATAATAGATCCATTTTTATTGCATTTAAGCCTCATACAAAATTCTTTAAGGTAGCTATTTTTATTCCCATTTCACAGACAAGGCTCAGATAAGTCAATTGTCCTGTCCAATGCAGAGCAGGGACTTAAGATGTATCTGTCTAATTCTGTGAGTTTGAAATGTTATATAGCAGAGTGTTAAAATGAATATAAGCAAGTTCTCCAGAGCTGCTGTGTATGTACGGTGGTCAGAAAGGTCTGGGCTAGAGAAGATCTAAGCAAGTGGGGATTCTTGCTGCTTGAGCTTGTACAGGAACAAAGGAAGAGGAGCTCACGTGACGGCAATGGAGAGGAAGCACTATCCAGAGAGGAAAAGGAGCATATGGACTCCTGATAAGAAATCTTAATCCCTGGAAGACCACTGCTTTGCCAACTTTGTTGTTGTTGTTAGGTGTCATTGAGTCAGTTCTGACTCATAGCGACCCTATGCACAGCAGAATGAAACACTGCCTGGTCCTGCATCAGCTTCACAATCCTTGCTATACCCGAACCCACCATTGCAGCCATTGAACCTATCCATCTCATTGAGGGCCTTCTCCTTTTCTGCTGACCCTCCATTTTAACAAGCATGATATCCTTCTTCAGGGTGTGGTCCCTCCTGACAACATGACCAAAGTAGGGGAGACAAAGTCTGGCCATTCACGCTTCCAAGGAGCATTCTGCCTGCGCTTCTTCCAAGACAGACCTGTTAGTTCTTCTGGCAGTCCATGGTACTTTGAATATTCTTCACCAATACCACAACTCAAAAGCATCAGCTTTTCTTTGTTCTTCCTTATTCATTGCCCACCTTTCACATGCATATGAAGGGATTGAAAATATGGTTTGGGGTAGGCGCACCTTAGTCTTCAGAGACGTCTTTTCTCTTCAGCACTTTAAAGAGATCTTTTGTAGATTTGCCCAGTGCAAGACATCATCTGATTTCTTGACTACTACTTTTTTGAGTTTCTTTTTTTTTTTTTTTTCTTTGCTTCCATTGTTGTTGGTTGTGGAACTAAGTAATATGAAATCTTGGACAACTTCAAAACTTTTCTCCATTTATCATGATGCTGCTTATTGGTCCATTTGTGAGGATTTTTGTTTTCTTTATGTTGAGGTGTAATCCATACTGCAGACTATAGTCTCTAATTTTCATTAGTAAGTGCTTCAAGTCATCTTCACTTTCAACAAGCAAGGTTGTGTCATCTGTATATTGCAGGTTGTTAATGAGTCTTCCTCCAATCGTGATGCCACGATTTTCTTCATATAATACAGCTTCTCGGATTATTTGCTCAGCATACAAGTTGAATAAGTATGGTGAAAGGACACAACATTGACACACTCCCTTCCTAATTTTAAACCATGCAGTATCCACTTGTTAATGGCAATAAAGTCTTAGAAGATTTTATTGGAGAGGATAAGCTTCTACTTGCCCAAGAGTAGGACCCCATAGCTATGTACTGCATATCCTTCAAGCAAATTCCTGGCTTGAAGAAGGACTGCCTTCAGATAATTTGAGTATTTAAGGAACAGTGTTTATAAAAGTATTCACAGTCTACTTATTACATAACCAACACTGAAAACATAATATTTTACTGTCCATTTTATGAGTTAAGAATGTCCTAATTTACAGGTTTGGGACATAGAGTCAAGGAATTGATTTTTGTGTATATATGTACATATAATATTTGCATCTTTTTAAAAACTTCATGTTTGCTTCATTGGCATTTCTTGGTCATTTTATTTGCTTCCTGAATCCTGGTTGCAGCCTCCTTCTATAAGAGAAACTTAATACTGAGATCCATGTCTAACTTGAACATTATCTTAACTCTGAGTATGTCTGTAGATCTTCCACAGTTTGGCCCTAATTGCACATTCAATTGGAATTAGTTTTTCAACAGGTTTTAAACCTTCCTAATCCTGCATTAAGCTATTATCTGTTTGAAGCCAGGGCTATCTAGACAAGATTAAGAAATAAACCATTTGCTGACAAAGATTCTCTGCCTACTCCTTTCCCTAAAATGGATTCCCTGGGTGGTACAAATGGTTAGTACATGTGGATGCTGATGAAAGGTTGGCAGTTCAAGTACCCAGAGGTGCCACAAAAGAAAGACCTGATGACCTACTTCTGAAAAATCAGTTTGAAAATTCTAGGGAGACTTCTAGAGCTAATAGAGGAATTTAGAAAAGTTTCAGAGTACAAGGTCAGCATGCAAAAATCACTTGAGTTTCCATATATCAGTAATGAGCAATCTGAAAAGGAAATTAGAGAAACAATTCCACTTACACACAATAGCATTTAAGAGAGTGAAATACCTGGGAATGAACTTAACCAAGAATATGAAGAACTTATACAATAAAAACTAATAAAACACTGCTGAAAAGATTAAAGGTTTAAATAAATGGAAAGATACCCCACATTCATGGACTGGAAGACTTATTATTGTTAAGATATCAATACTCCCCGAAGTGATCAACAGATTCAATGCAATCCTGATCAAAATTTTAATAGCCTTCTTTAAAACTAATTCTCAGTTATATAAGGAATGGGAATGGTCCCCAAATAGCAAAAGCAAAGTTGAAAGAGAAGAACCAAGTATAAGGAGTTACATTTCCTGATTTTAAAACATACTATGTAGCCACAGTACACAATGGTTGCAATGATGGGCTCAGGTATAGCAAAGATTGTAAGGATGGGCCCACAACTGGGCAATGTTTTGTTCTGTTCTACACAGGGTCGCTACAAGTTGGAGCCAACTCAATGGCACCTAACAACAACATACAGCCACAGTGATCAAAACAGCCTGGTACAGGCCAATGGAATAGAATTGAGAGTCCACAAATAAACCCACACATCTATGGTCAACTGTTCTTTGATAAGACCTAACTCAATGGGGAAAGAAGAATCTCTTCAGTACATTGTGCTGGGATCATTGGATTTCCACATGCAGAAAAATTAAACAAGATCCATGCCAAATGCCACACACAAAAACCAATTCAAAATGGATTAAGGACATAAACATGCAAACTAAAATCATGAAATTATTAGAAGAAAAAAAAGGGACAATGCTATCAGCCCTAGCCTTTAACAGTGGATTATCTAATATGATAACAAATGTAGAAACAACAATGGACAAAATTAATAAGTAGGACTTCATAAAAATTAAGAACATTCATTCATCAAAGACTTTATTTTAAAAAATGAAAATACAAAATACCAACTAGGGAGAATATCTTTAGAACCCATATAGCCAACAAGAACCTAATAACCTATATATATGTAAAACTTGGAGAATTTAACAACAAAAGACAAATAATCGTAAAATGGGCAAAAGACTTGAATACACATTTTATCAAAGAGCACTTTCCAGTGGCCACCAAACACATGCTCAGCTTCATTAGCCATCAGAGAGATGCAGAACAAAACCATAAGGAGATACAATTTCACTTCCGCTAGGATGGCTGAGATTTAGAAAATAAAAAAATAACAAGTGTTGGTGAGGATGTTGGCTAATTAGAACCCTTATATATTGCTGGTGGGAATGCAAAATGGTACAGCCATTGTGGAAAACAGTGTGACAGTTCATCCAAACACTAAACATAGAACTAACATATGTCCATCAAGTCCACTCCTAAGTATATAACCAAAAGAGTTGAAAACAGTGATTCAGAGACTTGTACACCAGTGTTCATTGTAGCACTATTCACAATGTAGAAGCAACCTCAATGTCCATCAACAGATGAAGGGATAAACAAAATGTGGTACATTCATATAATGGAATTCTGACAGCCAGTTAGAGATATGAAATATTGATATATGTTACAATATGAACTGGAAGACATTATGCTGAGTGAAATAAGTTAATCACAAAAGGATAAATATTATATGACCTCATTTATATAAAAAGACAAGAAAAGGCAAATGTATAGAGAGCAAAGTTTATTAGTGGTTACCAGGGGCAGGAGGAATGAGAAAGAGAGAGTTAATGGTGATGGAAGCATCATATTGATTAAGGATAAGGTTGCATAGCTAATTGTTGTAGTTGCTGTCAATAAGTTGCATGCCTGTAAAAAGTTGAATTGGCAAAAGTTGTGTACGACATATATACAACATTAAAAAAAAAAAAAAAAGTGTACCTGCTGAGGCTACTCATGTGCAACCAAAACCCCCATGGGATGTGGTTCCTTAGTTTGGAGGTTTAGGGTCATGGTTTCAAGGGACATTATATTTAATACTTCTGTTCTACCTCCTAGTTCATTGTGTAGTATCTAGGGTCTTAAAAGCTTGCAAGCAGACATCCAAGGCACAACAATTGGTTTCTATTTGCCTGAAGCAACATAAGACAAAGGAGAGTTAGAAACAGATGAGAGAATGTGTGGCTAATTGCCTACATGAACAACTGCCTCCTTTGCCAAGAAACCAGAAGAAGTGGATCATGCCTGGGACCATTACTGTACACTTTGATCAAAGATTCTATACAAGAATCCTGATCAAAAGAGGGGTACTACAATACAGAACTCAGATTCTCATGGACTCCAGACTTCCTGGAGCCATGAAGGTTTGATGAACCCCTGAATCTATTGCCCTGAGATGATCTTTAAAAGCTTAAACCAAAAATATCCCCTGAAATCTTAAAACCAAATAACAGTTGAGCTGACTTATAAAAAATGTCTGCCTTGAGCATTATGCTCTTTTAAGAACTATCTGTATGAGATCAAACTGACAACAGCAACTTGAAAAGTTAGATAGGAACCTTAGGGGGCAATGAGTTTATATTAATGGAAGAGAAACTGCTCAGAAAAGGAGTATGAGAATGGCTGCACAACTCAAAAAATGTCATCAGTAACACTAAATGGTACATGTAGAAATTGTTGAATTGATGTAGGTTTTGCTGTGTATATTCTCAACAACAACAATATGGTAAATAATTAAAAAAAAAAAAAGGAAAGAAAATCCTATGGAACAGAGCACACTTCTACTTTGACACATATATTATATTCACCATGAGTCAGAGTCAAGTTGACAGCCTGAAGTGCGTGAATAACTAATACCCCTTGTTGTTTTCTGGATACCAATTGGCTAATATGCTCTTCTAATAGTTATGAGAAAGGAAGATTATTTGTTAGAAAGGATAAGACTCTGAAATCTAGCAAAGACATATGGATTCACGTTTCTGCTAACATTGTGTGGCTGAATGTGTTTCTTAACCTACCTGAACCTCATTTTCTTAATTATTAACATTCTTAAGATGTTAATATCATCAAGCTCATAGGGGTGTAAGGAGGCTTAAATTAAATGTAATAATACATGTAATGGACTGGTCTTCAACCTAGAACAGTTAGTCTGTCCTAAAGTTACCAAAAAGACCTCCTTGGAAAGTCACTTCCCTTGTCAAGCAATTCTTAGGCATGACCTCCTATCATGGTTACTAAGAGGGTCCCTCAGTCTTATGGAAGAGACAGATAATACACCCAGAGGAACCTGGATCTGCCTGAATTTTCTAGGCCTTATCATGTCCAGTAACTATTACATTTGATTTGGTGGATCTGATAGAAATGAGATCTCCATTGGCTTCACAGAAATGAAAGTTCTTCCTTCACCTGGCTCCCAGAATTTCCCTTAGCTTGCTCCATGGGCAGTAGATGTCCTTCCTGTTTAAAATCACGGGACACTCTTTTATCTGCCCAAGAAGCAGAATCAGAAGGAATTAGAGACGATGAAGAAACACAGGACAAAGAAGAAGTGGCATGCCCAAGGTCATAGAGCTAAAGGTCAGTGAGCCTCGAATCTGACCCCCTGGACTTCCGCCCCTTGACTCTGCAACTTCCTTTCATGACCACACACTGTGCAATAACTATATGAAGTTGCTTCTATACAGAGGTGCTCCTGCCTGGAATGGTTTCTAAATAAATCACTGGGCCAATGCACAAAATAGTTCCCACAACATTAGTCTAATTCCACTCACTCTCTGTTGTGTATCCATCCATCAATGTGGGATATTTCATTGTTGAACTGATCCTAGTGTTCACTGTTACTGTTTCTTCCACTTGGGTGGCTTCTCTTTAATTAGAGTGATAGTTATCACTGCCCCATGTGTATTTTGTGCAGGGATGGCATTTTTACCAATATCTGCCCAAATTTCTTATTCATTATAGATACTCAATAGATGTTTGTTGAATGAATAAATGGATAGATGAATACATATATGAATATTCCCAGCATGAATCAATCTAGTGGTAACTTGCTACACTGACTTCAATTTACAAATTAAACAAGGCATGAAATTTGAATTTACTAAAACAACTTAGTTTGGGGCTTGTGTGTCAAATAATAACTATGTTGACTATTTGTTAACCAGTTGTTAGGATGTTATGGTTTAAAGCTGTGTTACACCTATTTCTTTAGGAACTGTCTCTCCTTCCCCAGAGTTGTCTCCCACTCCTACTATCCTGGTTAAACGGTTCCCATGCATACTTGTTATCTTTTATACCAATGATGTATCCAGTCCCAGTCATTCATTGTTCAGTTGGTTTCCTCTTCTCTTCCCAGACCTCCCATGTTCTTTTCTCTGCTTAAATCTTATTTACAAATTAGAAATTGAGCCTCAATAGCAGATTTTTTCTTAGGACTGAAGTTCTTGAAATCTATATCAGATACCAAACCCATGAAGACAGGAAGAAAAATCAAAAACCCCAGTGCCAATGTATGAATACCCATGCAGAACACAGCCTTTATTTAGGTGGGGACTAATCACACCCATGGAAGCAGCAGTCATGAAATCACTCGTATTTCACTGGGCAAATCTGCTCCAAAAGACCTTGTTAAAGTGTTTAAGGAGCAAAGATGTCACTTGGAAGACTAAGGTGCACCTAACCCAAGCCATATTTTCAGTCGTCTCATAAGTGTGTGAAAGCTGAATAATGAATGAGGAAGACCAAGAAAGAGCTGATGCCTTTGAAATCCAGTGCTGCTGAAGAATACTGAAAATAATATGGACTTTCAGAAGAACAAACAAATCTGTCCTGGTGGAAGTACAGCTGAAATGCTCCTTGGAAGAGAGAATGGCCAGACTTCATCTCACCTACTTCATTCATGATGTCAGAAGGGAGCAGTCCCTGGAGAAGGATATCATGCTTGGTAAAGTAGAGGGTCATCAAAAAAAGGGAAGGCCCTCAACTAGACAGATTGACACAGTGGCTGCAGCGATGGGCTCAAGTATAGCAAGATTGTGAGGATGGCGCAGGACTGGCAGTGTTGTACCTAAGGTCACTATGAATCGAATCTGACTCGATGACACTTAACAGCAACAACTATCTTCTTGAAAACATATTTTAACTTTCTAAAAGCCCTTACCTCAAGCATCCTTTGAATGGTGAGCTATTTGTCCTAATGAACAATATGAGATTTGATTTACAAAAATATTATTTGAATATGGCTTTATGTATCTGCAAAGGAGCTCTGGTGGTGCAGTGCCTACGGCATTTGACTGCTAACCAGAAGACTGGTGGTTCCAACCTGCCAACAATATGCAGAAAGAAGATGGGGCAATTTTCTTCTGTAAAAATTCATCACCTTGGAAACCCAATGGGGGTTGCTAAGACTTGGAATCAACTGGATGATAGTAGGTTTGGTTTTGTTTTGGTTTTTAGGTATCTGCAGGGCAGGAGCCAGGCATAGCTTACTCATCATTGGTTCCCCCACAGGGAATTCCCTAAGCAGAATGTGCACAATAAACGTGGAGGGAGGGAAAAGGAAACGGGGGAAAGAAAGGCAAGTTGGAATTTTGTGTCTAGTAGGGCACCCTAGAAGGATTCCAGGTGCTGCAACAGTTAGTTAAACACTCACTAGCTAACTGAAAGGTTAATGGTTCAAACCCACTTTAGAGCACCATGGGAGAAAGACTTGGTGATTTGTACCCATGAAGACTACAGCCTAGAAAACTGTATGGGGCTGTTCTGAACTGACACATGGGGTCACTATGAATTGAAATCAAATCAGTGGCACCAAGCAACAGAGCATCCTGTTGTTAAGGTTTAAGATTTTGTTTTGTTTTGTTTTTTAATATTTTATTGTGATTTGGGTGAAATTTTAAAAGCAGATTATTTCACATTCAACACTTCTTGTTCTTGTTAGGTGCCATTGAGTCAGTTCTGACTCATAACAACCCTGTGTACAACAGAACAAAACACTGCCTGGTCCTATGCCAGCCTCACAATTCTTGCTATCCCTGAGCCCATCATTGCAGCCATTATGCCAGTCCATCTCATTGAGGGCCTTCCCCTTTTTCATTGACCTTCCATTTTACCTAGCATGATATCCTTCTCCAGGGAATGGTCCCTTCTGACAACAAGACGAAAGTAGATAAGGCAAAGTCTGGCCATTCTCGCTTCCAAGGAGCATTCCAGCTGCACATCTTCCAGCACAGATTTGTTCATTCTTCCATGAATGACTATCATGGCAGTCCATGGTACTTTCAGTATTCTTCACCAACACCACAATTCAAAAATATTATCTTATTCTCAGTCTTCCTTATTCATTGTCCAACTTTCACATGCATATGAGGTGATTGAAAATATCATGGCTTGGGTTAGGTGCAACTTATTCTTCAAAGAGACATCTTTGCTCTTCAGCACTTTAAAGAGGTCTTTTGCAGGAGACTTGCCCAGTGAAATAGGTTGTTTAATTTCTTGACTGCTGCTTCCATGGGTGTTGATTGTGGAACTAAGTAGTATGAAATCTTGGACAACTTCAATCTTTTCTCCATTTGTCATGATGCCACTTATTGGTCAAGTTGTGAAGATTTTAATTTTCTTTATGTTGAGATATAATCCATACTGCAGACTGTAGTCTTTAATCTTCATCAGTAAGCTTCAAGTCATCTTCACTTGCAGCAAGCAAGGTTATGTCATCTGCATATCACAGGTTGTTAATGAGTCTTCCTCCAATTCTGATGTCACGTTCTTCTTCATATAGTCCAGCTTCCCAGGTTATTTGCTCAGCATGTACATTGAATAAGTATGGTGGAAAGATACAACCCTGGAACACTCCCTTCTTGATTTTAAACCATGCAGTATCCCCTTGTTCTGTTTGAATGACAGCCTCTTGGTCTATGTACAGGTTCCTCATGACCACAGTTAAATGTTTTGGAATTCCCATTCTTCTCAATGTTATTCATAATTTGTTATGATCCACACAGTCAGATGCTTTTACATTGTCCATAAAAGACAGGTAAACATCTTTCTGGTATTCTTTGCTTTGAGCCAAGATCCATCTGACATGAGCAATGATATTCTTTGTTCCATGTCCTCTTCTGAATCCAGCTTCCATTTATGGAAGTTCCTTGTCAATGTACTGCTGCAACCATTTTTTAAATTATCTTCAGCAACATTTTACTTGCATGTGATATTAATGATACTGTTCAGTAATTTCTGCATTCTGTTGGATCACCCTTTTTTGGAATGGGTACAAATATAGATGTCTTCCAAACAATTGGCCAGGTAACTGCCTTCCAGATTTCTTAGCATAAATGAGTAAGTGCCTCCAGCACAGCATCCATTTCCTGAAACATCTCAATGGGTATTCCATCATTTCTTGGAGCCTTTTTTTTTTGCCACTTCTTTAGTGCAGCTTCAACTTCTTCCTTCAGTATCATCAGTTCTTGACCACATGTCACCTCCTGAAATAGATGAACATCGAACAGTTCTTTTTGCTACAATGACTCTATGTATTCCTTCCATCTTCTTTTTGTTTCTTACATCATTCAGTATTTTGTCCATAGAATCTTTCAATATTTCAACTCGAGGCTTAAATTTTTTCTTTAGTTCTTTCAGTTTGAAAAATGCTGAGCATGTTCTTCCCTTGTGGTTTTCTAACTCCAGGTCTTGGGATATTTTATTATAATAATTGACTTTGTCTTCTCGAGCTGTTCTTTGAAATCTTATGTTCAGCTCTTTTACCTTGTCATTTCTTTCATTTGCTTTAGCTACTCTTAGTTCAAGAGCAAGTTTCAGAGTCTATTCTGACGTCCATTTTGGTCTTTTCTTCCTTTCTTGTCTTTTTAATGACCTTTTGCTTTCTTCATGTGTGATGTTTTTGATGTCATCGCACAATTCATGTGGTTTTGGTCATTGGTGTACAATGCATCAAATCTATTCTTCAGATGCTCACTAAATTCAAATGGCATATACCCAAGGTCATATTTTGGCTCCCATGGACTTGTTTGACTTGTCTTCAGATTCAACTTGAACTTGCAATGAGCAAATGATGGTCTGTTCTACAGTCCTCTCCTGGCCTTGTTTTGGCTGAAGGTATTGAGCTTCTCCATCACCACTTTCCACAGATGTAGTCAGTCTGATTCTTGAGTATTCCATCTGGTAAGGTCCATGTATACACCACCATTTATGTTGTTGAAGAAAGATATTTGCAATTAATAAGTCTTGCAGAATTCTATCATGGTGTCTCTGGCATTGTTTCTATCACCAAGGCCATATTTTTCAACTACCAATGAGTGTTCTTTTTTTCCCAACTTTTACATTCCAATCACCAATAATAATCAATCCATCTTGATTTCATGTTTGGTCAATTTCAGATTGCAGAAGTTGGTAAAAATCTTCAATTTTCTCATCTTTTGCTTTGGTAGTTGGTGCCTAAATTTAATTAATAGTAGTAGTTCCATGTTCCATGTCCTCTTCTGAATCCTCTTCTGAAAACTGGTCTTTCTTGTAATTGTGTGGATATTATCCTGTCACTGACAGCATCATACTTCAGGATGAATCTTGAAACATTTTTTTTGTAATGATGAATGTCATGTCATTCCTCTTTAATTTGTTACTCCTAGTATAGTAGATCATATGGTTGTCTGATTCAGAACTCCTAAAGCCAGTACATTTCAGTCCACTAATGCCCAGGACATCGATCTTATGTGTTCCATTTCATTTTTGACAACTTCCAATTTTCCTAGATTGATACTTTGTACATTCCATGTTCCAGTTGTTAATGGATATTTGAAACTGTTTCTTCCCATTTTGAGTCATGCCACATCAGCAAATGGAAGCCCTGAAAGCTTTACTTCATCCACATCATTAAGGTCGACTCTACTTTGAAGATGCAGTTCTTCCCAAGTTGTATTTTGAGTGCTTTCTGACCTGAGGGGTTCATCTTCTGGCATTATATCAGACAGTGTTTCAGGGCTATTCATAAAGTTTTCCAGTAATATATCACACAGTGTTTCACTGCTATTTATAAGGTTTTTGCTGGCCAATTCTTTGAGAAGTGGATGGCCCCTTCCTTCTTCTGAGTCTGTGTTATTCTGGAAGCTTTGCTGAAACCTGTCCACCATGGGTAACCCTGCTGGTATTTGAAATATTGGTAGCATAGCCTCAGCCTCACAGTAATACGCAAGCCACCACAACAAACTGACAGGCAAGTTGTAGTCCATATAAAATTAGTGATTGGCTTTTCCATGTGCTTAAAGAATATTGATGGGATTTGCATTGGGATTGCAATGAATCCATAGATTGCTCTGGGTATTATTGACATTTTCCCAATATTGAGTCTTCTTCTCCATGAGCATAGCATAATCTTCCATTTATGTGGGTCTTTCCCAGTTTTTTTAGTAGTGTTTTATTGGTTTCTTTCTATAGGTCTTTTGTGTCCCTGGCAAGATTTATCCCTAATGCTTTTATCTTTTCAGTAGTTATTAAAATGGTATTGTTTTCCTTATTTCCTGTTCAGTGATCTCTTTATTGATATAGATGGATCCAACTGATTTTTGTATGTTGATCTTGTATCCTGCCACTTTGCTGAATTTTCCAATTAGTTCCAGTAATTTTCTTGCTGAGTCTCTTGCCTTTTCTATATATAGGATCATGTCACCTGCAAATAGATATAGTTTTACTTCTTTCCAAATTTGGGTGCCATTTATTTCTCTATCTTACCTTATTGCCCTGGCTATACAGTGTTGAATAGAAGTGGTGATAGAGGATGTTCTGGTTACCTAGTGCCTCTCTGACAAGAATATACCACAAATGGGATGGCCTGAAAAACAGGAGTTTATTCTTACAATTTGGAGGCTTTAAGTCCAAATTCAAAGTGCCAGGCACTAGGGGCTGGTGAAAGCCCCTCAACCTTGGGCTACAACTCTGCCACCTGCTCCCAGCCCACTGAAGCTAGAGGCTTTTCTTCACTCAGCTGCTGGCTGCTGAGGCTGACAAGCCTAAGGTTGACAAGTAATAAGGCACAGTCCTGATATTACCAAACCACAAGGCAGGCCATTAATTCAAATCCTTAAAAGTCCCAAGATCATCAGAGCATGGCAGGCTGCTGAACACAGCTACATGCAGTGTTCCAGTGTGCCATACGCTAGAGACCATTCCCCAAGGCTTCTCCTTATATATAAGAAACATACCACACCCCTAAGGCAGCTATTCAGCTGCTCACAGTAGATTCCACCATGGAGTTGATTACCAGTCTCATCATGGGGAATACTACATTCAACTGCCCAGCCACTCAAGCAGGCCCAGCCAACTTGACACACAAACTTAACTACCACAGAGGACATCCTTGTCTGGTTCCCATTTGCAAGGGGAATGCTTTGAGTCTCTCTCCATTGGGAATAATGTCGGCTGTTGGCTTTGTGTATATGCCTTTTATTATTTGAGCAATTTCCTTCCTATTCTTGTTTTTTTGAGAGTTTTTATCAGAATAGGTGCTGGATTTTATCAAATGCCTTTTCTGCATCAGTTGATATGATCGTGTGGTTCTTTTCCTTTGTTTTGTGTATGTGATGGGTTATGTTCATTTTTTGTCTGATATTGAACCATCCTTGCATACCTGGTATAAATCTCACTTGGCCATGGTGTGTTATTTTTTGATACAGTGTTGGATTCTATTGGCTAGGGTTTTGTTGAAGATTTTTACATCTATATTCATAAGGTATGGTTGTCTCTAGTTTCCTTTTTTAGTGATGATTTTACTTGGTTATGCTATCAGGATTATGCTTGCTTCATAGAATGAATTTGGGAGTATGCCATCCTTTTTTATCCTTTTTTATGTTCTGAAACAGCTTGAGTAGGATAAGTATCACCTCTTCTCTGAATGTTTGATAGAATTTTCCAGTGAAGCTATCTGGGCCAGGACTATTTTTTTGTGGTGA
>NW_006921700.1:8636231-8655276 GCF_000298275.1 Orycteropus afer afer | reverse complement strand
TTTTATGGTGCCTAAAGGTTTTGGTATGTTGTGTTTTCATTCTCATTTATTTCTAGGATTTTCATTTTGTGCTTGTTTTCTTCTGTTACCCAGTGCCATTAACTTGGTGTATTTTTTTCCATCCATTGATTTTTCATTTATTTTTATCTTTGTGTCTAATGTTAGTCTCCTGTAGGCAGCAGATTGATGTGTCTTGTTTTCTTATCCAATCTACCACTCTCTTTCTCTTGCCTGATGCATTTCATCCATTCACATTTAGTGTAATTAATGATAGGTGTGAATTTACTGCTGTCACTCTTTTGTGTTTTTTGTTGTGGTGATGATGATTTCTTTGTTCTGAATATTTTTCTGTGTGGATTTCATTTTATTATCAAGTTTTCTTTCCCTTCATTATTGCTTATTTTGTGTTTACTATGTCCTTGTGATTTTCTTTTCTTATTTATTAGAATACTTACTAATTTTCTTTTTAGTTACCCTATAGAAAATTCTTATCTCCCTCAGTTTGGAAAAGTCAGTTCCATATTGACATCATCCTGATTTCCTCTCCATATAAAAATTTTGTAATTAAAACATTTATGCCCTCTAATTGCTTTGAAATTGGTACCATTTACAGATTTAGTCCTCTGGTTCTCTATTTTCTGTTTTGTAAGTTTATTTTAGATTTGAGAAGTCTTTTCCTGGGTTGGTTTCTGGGTGGTGGTATCACATGTCTTAATCTTAAATTGTTTCTCATCATTGTTTTTTTATTGGAAGGGCTCCCTTTAGCATTTCCTATAGAGTTGTTCTGGTTTTTAAAAATTCTCTTAATTTCTGTTTGTCTGGGAATGTCCTAATTTCACCATCATATTTGAAGGACAGTTTTGCTGGATATGTAATTCTTGACTGGCAATTTTTTTCTTCTTCAAGATTTTGTATATGTCATCCCATTGTCTTCTTGCCTGCATGGTTTCTGCTGAGAAATCAGAGCTCAGTCTTATTGGTTGCCCTTTGTAGGTAACATTTCATTTTTCCTGAACTACTCTCAAGAGTGTTTCTTTGTTTTTGGTCTTTGGAAATTTGATTATGATATGTCTTGATGACTTTCTCTTGGAGTTTATCCTGTATGGGGTTTGTTGAGCTTCTTGCATGGATGTATTTTCATCTTTCATGATACTGGGGAAGTTTTCTGCTACCAAGTCTTCAACAGTTTTCTCTTTTGGTTTGTTTGTTTTTGTTTTTGCCTTATCTTGTTCTGGAATTCCAGTCAGGTGCATGTTATTTCTTTTGGTATCATCCATTGTAATGCTTAGGTTTTCTTCATATCTCTTCATTCTTTTTTCTGATTTTTCCTCATACAAGCTGGTGTCAAGTGATTTGTTTTCTAGCTGGGATACACATACTTCAGCCAAATCAATTCTACTTTTTTGCCCTTCAAATGTGTTATTTATCTCTGTAATTTTATTGTTCTTCAGGATATCTAATTGCTCTTTTTGTGTAATTTCTAATTGTCTGTTTATTTTTGTCATTTTATTCTTTTGTGATTTTCCTGAATTCTTCAAAGGTATTGTCTGTCTTATTCTTGCTTCTGTTTATGGTTTTCTTGAACTCTTGGAAAATTTGATATATATTTAAAATATATATAATTATTTATCAGGTAGTCCTATTACTTGTTCTTCCTCAGGGAGATTTCCTAGTTCTTTATTTTGGTCACTTGCTTCCACTATTTTGATCACTCACTTCCACTATCTTACCCTGTTTGTTTGTTTGAATTGAAGTTGCCTGTTGTTTCCAAAACATTTTGGAGTTGCTGTTTTTATTTGTTGATTATGTGTTGGTTTGTTTCACCTTGTTTTTTTTTTTTTAATTTTGCTTTGTTTTGATATATCTAGACACTGGTGCACTCCCTAGCTGTCCCTGGATTGGTGGAATAACTGGTGGGAATGTGGGTGCAGGTGTCTATTTGACATGAAGAGGAGCTGCAGTTGGGATAAGCAGTTCTTGTCTACCATCAGTCATCAATTCAGTGGTGTAAAAACTGATAGTGGTGCTCATCCATTTGTTGAGATGGTCAGTGCAGTAGATATTGCTGACTAGTGGAGAGTTAATGTCCTCCTATTAGATGGGGTAAGAAGGAAAAAAAAGGGCAAGAAGAGAATGAAAAGGAGAAAAGAAAGAATAAAAATAAAAGAAAAAAAGGAGGTCAAGTTGAAAGAGTGGTAAAAATGTAGGAAGATGAAGAGAAAGAGGGAGAAATAAACAAGTAAAAAGGGAGGAAACTGGGAATGAGGGAAAGGGAAAATAAGGAATCTGAAGAGGAAAAACTTTTGTAATTTTGGCCAGCTGGCAGCTCTGGGAGCAGATGGATGTAGCAGAAACCACTGATCTACTGGGGAGTGTGCCCATAAAGTTAAAGGAGCCTGGCATGAGTGGTCTTCTCCAATAGGGAAGGCTGCAGGTGCATGTCTCTTGTGCTCAGTGAAAAGGATCAGACAGTGACCAAAGGAGCCTGGCATGAGTGGTCTTCTCCAATAGGGAAGGCTGCAGGTGCATGTCTCTTGTGCTCAGTGAAAAGGATCAGACAGTGACCAATGTGCAGGAATGGTTAGCCTTAGCCTTAGCCTTTGGAGTGGAGTAGGTTGCTGCAGGTGGCTACGGGACTTCCTTGGCAACCTGCTTGGTGGTGGTATAGAGAGGTTTTGCCCCTGTTTGTAGGGAAGCTGTAGTTTTTGGTGTGGAGAGTGTGATTCCCCAGTCCCAATTCACTAGTGTGGATCTGACACCCTTCTGTGCACATGCAGCATTTCTATCCTGGAAGAAGTGCAGCCAAATACTCCTTGGAAGGAAGAATGACCAGATTTCATCTCACCTCCTTTGCTCATGTTGTCAGAAGGGACCATTCCTTGGAGAAGGATATCATGCTTGGTAAATGCAGGTTCAGTGAAAAGGGAGAAGGCCCTCAATGAGATGGATTGACAGAGTGGCTTCAGTGATGGGCTCAGGTGATCATGAGGTGACACAAGACCATGCAATGTTTTATTCTGCTGTACATAGGTTTGCTATGAGGTGGAGCAGACTCAACGGCACTTAACAACAACAACCACCCAGTGTAGTGAAAGACCACCCTGATACTATCTTCTCTATCCGCTGCAACACAAGCCTTTCCTTTTGCGGAGGTGGAAGGTGCCTGGAGTGAGTGAACTCCCCTGAGAGAGGAGGCTGCAGAGGTGTGCCTCTTAGTTCAACGTGTGAAGAAATTATCTCAGTTCTGTAGGCACCCAGTGGGTGAGTTTCAGCCTCTGACTCAGTCTACTATAGGTAGAGATGTCCAGGGGTCGATGTTGGTGAGAGTGGGGCTTCTCTAATTGCTGGGTCTGTGTCTGCAGAAACAGTATTTACCCTTATGTGCAGGAAAGGTGTGTATTTGTTAGGTCAGAAAGTGTATTCCTCCTATCTCTATTCCCTGGTATGAGTGTGGCATCCTCTGGGCACACACAGCTGTACCCTGCCCAGATTCAATCAAGCAAAAGCTTGTCCCTAGCCCAGTTTCTTCAACCACCCCAACACAGGCTTTCGCCAACCCAAACCAAGTTTCTGCCGGTGGTGCGTTATTTGATTCTGTTGTTCGCACCTCTCTCTGTAGCAACCTATGCCACTGTAACTCTGACCCACTTCCTGCTTCCCAGCACATTCCTCTCCCAACTCCTGCATGTGTGGATTCTGCAAAGTTGGGTTTTGTTTTTTGTTTTTTCCCCCCTCCTCATCAGTGTTTGATGCTTCTATGCAAAATGTCTACCCTTCAGCCAGTCCCATTCTCTTTTCTCTCCCCAGTCACTAATCTTACTCCATTTCCTTTTCCAGGCAGCACTCAGTCTAATTATTTGTCTTATCATTTGATGTTCAGAATTCCCGGATCATTATTTGTATCTGTTTCCACTTGGTTTTTCCAGGTTTCTGTTGTAGTAGCATTGGGCAGAGTGTGTTAGCAGGATCCCATCTTGTCTCTGCCTGTCAGAGGTTTAATTTCTATCCTTGATTTCAAAACAATGCCTTGTCTTCTGTTGGCCATCTTCCAAGAAACAAGGAGCATCTTGTGACCTTTCTCCTATAGCTTGTACACCTAGAGAGCAAGCTAGGGGTTTGTCTACATGGAAATCTCTCCTGACTCTCCAGGGCCCACAGCTGAAACACCATTCCCAGCCTGACTTCAGATCTCCTCTCTTGTTACACTTCATCCTGGAAACCTATCAACTAGCCACACCAAACTCCCTGCCTTTCCCAAACATGTCATTCTGTTTTATAACTCATGCCTCTGTACCTGCTATTCTTTCTTCCTAGAATTAGCCCCTTTTCCTCCAGTGCTTCAAGACCCTAGTAAAATGTCAGCTCCTCAATGAAGTACTCCCTGACCTAGTAGAAAAGCCATTCACTACCCTGGACGTTTAACTGCTAACCAGAAGGCTGGCAGTACAAACCCACTCCTCAGAAGAAAGATTGAACAATCTACTTCCACAGAGATACCACCTCGGAAACCCAAGGAGGGGTCGCTATGAGTCAAATGTGACTCAACAGCAATGAGGTTTTTTGGTTGGTTGGTTGTTTGTTTTTACCCTGGGCAGCTATGACTCTTGTACCTAACCCCATTGTCCCAGTCACAGAATACTACAATTAGTATTTACATGTTTGCCTCTCACACTTTGAGGATGGAGATTATCTTTGTATACTCACATTTAAGCCTAAGAGATGAGTTAGTTAGTTAGTTAGTTAGCTAGTTAGATGCCTTTGAATTGACTCTGACTCATGGGGACTTGTGTACAACAGAATGAAACATTGCCCAGTTCTGTATCATATCTTCCAATCGCTGGCATATTTGAGTCGATCATTGCAGCAATCCATCACACCTAGGGTCTCCCTTACCCTTGCTGGCTCTACTTTACCAAACCTGATCTCCCCCTCTGGCAATGGACTCCTTCTCATCATGTCTCCAAGGCAAGCAAGTCAGACAGTGTTCTTTAATGATCTATAGGGTTTTCATTGGCTAATTTTTGGAAGCACATTACTAGGCTTTTCTTCCTCATCTTTCTTAGTCTGGAAGCTCTGCTGAAACGCGTCCACCAGCTTCCAACAATACAGCAACACATAAGCCACGTTGGTATGAAAACTGACAGAAGGGTGGATGGGTACTATCCCATGAATAATAGAACTGAAGCACCGGCAGGTTGAAAAACTTGCTCAGATTCAGACAACAAGTAGCTGGTAAAGCTGTGTTGCAAACACAGGGAATGTGGGCTCAGAGCTCACACTTGTAACCATTTTGAAATGCTGCTTTTCCATAACAATTATCCACACTAGTTACCTTGTTACTTTTACTACAGTGTCTATACAACAATGCAAACGCAACCCAACGCACTGACCTGAATTCCGATTGCTTAATCAACTAGGTCATTTCTGTATGTTTACATCTGAGTTATTCAGTAAATAAATTCTATTTTTAACTATTGTTTTAGAATATATGCTAACATCTCCCCAGTAAATCTCCAGCCTGGTCCCAGATACAATGGAAAGTAATGTGGGTGATTTTTTCAGCCCATGGGAGATTGTTATTTTTATTTAAATTTCTTGTTCTTGCATCTTGTTTCTTCAACTAGACATTCAACTACCCAAAGATTGCACTGTTTTCTTACACTTTAAGGGCCCCAAAGGGCCTGGAGTTACTGTGTTCACAATAAGCATTGAAACTTCCTAAATAAATCAATGCGTGAACAAAACTGCTTTCTTATTGTCAACTACAACAATTGATTAAGAACATGGTATCGAGTTGAATATTTAGGTGTTTGTAAACTTTTCTCACTGGGGTCCCAGCTTTCACAGAGTTCACATTCAGTTGGGATGACAGGGATGGAACAATTACTTGGCCAACAACCAAAAAAAAAAACAAACTCACTGCCATATAGTTGGTTCTGACTCATAGTGACCCCCACTGGGTTTCTGAGGTGGTAAATCCTTATGGAAGTAGATTGCCCTGTCTTCCTTCTGCAGAGTGGCTGGTGGGTTTGACCCACCAACCTTCTGGTTATCAGTCAAAAACAGACAGTGTGCCACCAGATCCCAACATCTCCAAATTACCAGCCCTTCAGTCACGCATCTTCTAGCCTCCATCCTAATTATTTTCAAATATCAAGTTCCCTTGTTCTTGTTTCTGGACAACCTATTCTGAGCACATTTCCCCTGCCAGTCACTGTGCTAAGCATTTTACAGGCACAATCTCATTTAATCCCTGTGATAGCCCTCAAAGGTAGGAGGTTTATTAACCTTGGAAAATGAAATAAGTAAACTGAAACTTTCAAAGATTAAATAACTTGCCCAAGGTCAAATACTTAGGAAGTGGCAGGGCTGGGATTTAAACCAAGGGCCAGCTGATCCCAAGGTCAAGGTTTTATCTGCCAGCTTAAAGTTCCTTTTGTATAAGTGTTCTGTTTACCAATAACTGGCTAACATACTTGGATTCGGATTCTCTCTTATGGAGTACTTCTGCCCCCATGTCTTTGCTTTCATTTCCTCCAATCAAACTCTGGAGTCCCTAGATGGTGCACACAGTTAACATCCTCAGCTGCTAACTCTAAGGTTACCAGTTCAAGCCCACCCAGTGACACTTAGAATAAATGCTTGGTGTTGTAATTCCAAAAACTCAGCCATTGAAAACCCTACAGAGCAAAGTTCTCCTCTAACACACATGGAGTGACCAGGAGTTAGAATCAACTAGAAGGCAACTCGTTTGGTTTGGTTTGTTTATTCAAATCCTATTTTGAAAATAAATACTAATTTCATAGATATATTATTATTATTATGAACAAGATTCTTGTCCTCACCTCCCTGACTCCAAGATCCTGAATAGATGGAAATGCTCATCACTCTATTTAATGAATCCTGCCTGCGGTCTTTTAAACTCCCATTTCTTGGCTTTCCAAGTGAAATTCACCCACTACTGCTGTCTGTTCTGACTCAGTGACTTCCACAGGGTTTCCAAGGCAGTACATCTCTACAGAAGCAGACTGCCTTATCTTTCTCCCATGGAGCATGTGGTGGGTTTGAACCATGGATGTTTTGATCAGCAGCTGAATGCTTTAACTTCTGTACCACCAGAGCTCCTTAAGTGAAATCTGGGATTGCCTACACATAATGTTGTTGAGTGCCATCAAGTTGATTCTGATTTACAGCCAGAATAGAACTGCTCCATAGACTTACCACCACCATCTTTTAGTTAACAGCCAAGTATTTAACTGTTTCTGCCATTTGAGGCTCTTTTGCCTAAGCACGCAGCATGATAATTTATTCCCATCTCAAGAGTAGCCTCTTGTTATCTGGAATGACTCCTTGTATCAAACACAATACACTCTTTGCCAGTTTCAAAACATCCCAATTACTAAGTCTCCTTCCATCCCAAGCCCTACTAAGTCTTTTTTAACCTGATTGTTCTCCTCCCTCCACTCTTCTCTGTGTGACTGAGAGACCTCCTCAGACCCATTATCTACTAAACGAATTTTCTTTGATCTAAAGTCACGTTAGCAGTGCTCATAGTGATGGACACTCACTGTGATGGTATTCTGTCCATTATTTCTGTTTGTGCACCAGCCTGCAGTTGGAGCCAATACAAGCATCATCCAAATCAAACTTACTTTGGACCAGTTTCGGGTCTGGCAACAGTGAAATTACCTTAGAAGATTGTTTTATAAGATTCACTGCATCACATGCTTTGAACAGGGGCTTACAGATTCAACCAAGTGGAAAGAAATGTGGCGATGCATTTAACCTCATTAGTTTCAGTAGGACTAACTCTCCGATCCATCAGAGTCAGCTACGTTAGTGAAACTCAACTGTTTCCAAATCTCATTTACATAATGGATGAGATGTGAAATGAGCACAATGCGAGGGGAGCCGCCCGGAGGCACTAAAGTTTATCACAATATGTAAGAGTTCTTTTAGATCATTGCTTTAAATTTCCACTAACAAGATAACAAATTAATTGTCTATATTACTGTACTTGCCCAAAGTCTACTGTGTGGAGAGCGCAAGGCGAGGGAGGCAGCTGGGTTGCAAGGACTGCGGGCAGGGAGAGATGTGATGAATGTTCCCCTGGCTTTTCTCCTGCCCCTTTAAGAAATCCTGGGCCCCTCTGTAATCTGATGGTGGACTTTGGCTTTATTAGTGAGGTAAGCAAGGATGAGTAAATCAACTGTATCAGACAAGCCTCAGGACATCTAGAAATTGATCATTCTGCCGAAATAAGCACTCTGTGTTTATTAGCTGGGAGTTCATCACTATCGCTTCTCCTCATCCAATTCCTAAGAGATTTCAAAGCCATCATCATGGTATTAGCTCGTCTGACTGAACTACTAGAGATAAAGATTAGGAGATCTATCTAATGATGGGTCTGAGTTTCTGTGATTATTTTTTTCTCTTCCATTGCAAAGAGTAGATAGAGCTTGCTAAGCATGCATTCTGTGTCTATATGTTTGTGCACACATGCTGTCAAGTCACAACGTGTTTTCATTCTGTAGGAGGAATTCAAATAATGATGCAAAGTAGGCAATTTGAATAAAAGATTTGCAATAAAGCTATTAAAACCATGAAACTTTCTCATTCATAAAGAGTTTCACTACTTAACAAGGAAACTATGTGTTAAATTGATTTCTCTAGTGAGATACAGTAGGTGATATTGTACTGAGAAGAATACTTTGATCCCATATCCCTTGTATAAGCCTAGCATCCATAGATGGCCAGACTTCTCCACATATGTCCATGAGATAAGAGTCCATATTTGACTGATCTTTCACGAACCAGTAAACATGTGCTTTTCTGTTCATACACTTCATATACATAGATGCTCTTAAGCTTCTGATATCAAGTTCTTTTCTCAATGTGGCTTCTAAATAAGCAGTAATCAAAATGCAAATAATGTGACCCAGTTAGCATGGAGATCTGTATTACCAGGCAGATGTGCTATGCAACTGTGTGTTCTAGAGTTGTTAAAAAATAAAAAAAAAATAAATAAAAAGAAAGACTACAAAAGATGCTTTCATTAACTGGCATTGACTACTAAGCCCTTCACATTAGAGAGAATCTGGAAAAGAATCTTCCAGGGACTGTGGTCCTGTAGCTTAGATCTTATCTGCTGTGTTTGGCTTGGTCTGTGTCTAAGGCACACCAGGATTAGAGAATAATAAGCATGTGCCAGGAAGCAAGGAGACTGGTTCTGTGATGTCACAGAATGCAATCTCTGTGGCACAAAGTCTACATGCTGTCCTGGAACTATCCAAATATGTGGCCAGAGTTATTGATGGTTCTGCCACCTTCTTTCTGTATGTGACACTCGGGAAAACAAGTCACACCCTCATTCTAGGATTCAGTCACATACACCAAAACCAAAAACCAAACCTACTGCCATTGAGTCGATTCCGACTCCTAGTGAACCTGTAGGACAGAGTAGAACTGCCCATAGGGTTTCCAAGACTGTGAATCTTTACAGAAGCAGCCTGCCTCCTCTTTCTCCCATGGAGTGGTTTCTGGGTTTGAACTGCTGACCTTTCAGTTAGCAGCTGAGTGTTTTAACCACTGTGATACCAAGGCTCATTCAAACCCTATGCTGCCTTCATTTTATTTTGCTGAAGCTACTTTGTGTTCATTATAGACGAGTAACATGCTTTACGTACATTACACTAGCAAACAACCTAGTTGATCATCAAAACTATAACAAGAGCATATGTGGTGCATTATATTATTAAACTGGTAATTATTGCAGTATGCATTGCTTCTTCCCTTCTAAAACCTTTTGAAAATCCCTTGGTTATATTTTGCATAAAGCAGGTACCACTTTCTTGTCTCTGCATTTTTTCTAGCATTTGTTCAGTTACATCAGCATTCCCCTTTGTTTTTGCCCATCTGCCCTTTGACATTCTGTGAGGGATATATCTATATGTGTGTAGGAATCCACTTAGGTTGGCAAGGTTCTAATCTGATCTATGCCAAAAGACTTAAAAGTATCTATGAACTTTAATCTGTGAACGAAATGTCAGGCAGAACCTGTGTAAAGTAGAAACCTGTCAGAGAAGGAAAACTCAAATTCCACTAATGCTTGAGTGGAAACATGGTAAGACTGCACCCTGTGAAAGATGGATAACCTACAAGACCTGGAAAAACAACAGTCCCGTCAAGTTCCAACTCTCACAGGTTGCACAGTGTACATACGCATACACACACATATTTACTCACCCCCTCAAAGAGTATCCAGAGTTTTAATTAGAATTCTCAAAAATGTCTCAATTGCAGAAGTATTTAAAACCTCTGATTTGGAGTGTCTTTCCTTTGTAGTTCTGATATGTAATATATCTCCAATCTGGATGAAACCTTGGGCATTTCTAGAAACATCTTTAGGCTGGCGTGACCTTTCCACCATAAAATCAGGAGAGACTTATTTCTACATCATTCATATTTACTTCTTAGAGTAAAACACTGTTTAATGTAAATCTTAGTGAGGCACTAATGGACAAAAATTTAATCCTCCCAGCCCATTTCTACACTTCTGAATTGCAAACAACAGCTAGTAACATCTAGACAGTTTAGAATCAGGGAATAGTAGAGCTAGAGGGAGTAGGAGTAGGAGGAAACTGAAGCAGGGTAAGATTCCCAGTTTGTCTAAGCTCACCCAGGAAGTTGGTGGAGAGCCTGCCACAAGCCAGTGTCTCACAACTCCAGTCTGTTAACTTTCATATAAACAAATTGTTTCTCTCTGATATAATGTGTTAACTAAGTATACATAGGCATTTCTTTGTATCATCCTTATGCTAGGAAGATACAAGAAATGAATAGAAAGTCTCTGCCTCTTAAGAAATTTAAAACCTTGTAGGAGACACACACCAGTTAGACAAAGTAAGTTAAAAAGGAGACAATTCCTACTAAACCAATATGATTCTTAATAATAATAATAATAATAGTTAATTTAATACTATTGAGTGTTTACTATAGCTATATATTATACGTATTTTATATATGTATTCATTTCCTATTGCTACTATAACAAATTACCACAAACTTAAAATTATCTTAAAGTTCTAGAGATCAGAACTCTCATACACAGATCTCACTAGGTTAAAAGAAGTGTGTCAGTAGACCTTCATTGCTTCTGGACACTCTGGAACACAATCCATTGCCTTTTTCATCTTCTGGAGAGGTAGCCTGCATTCCTTGACTTGTGGCACCTTCTTCCATTTTCAAAGCATCTCTCTCTGACCCTGCTTCCATCATCATCTCTTTCTCTAACTCTATCTTCTGCCGCTGTCTTCCATTTATAAGGACCCTTTTGATTACATTGGGTCCACCTGGGTAACCCAGAATATTCTCCTCCTAAAATCAACTGATTAGAAATCTTAATTTCATCTGCAACCTTAATCTCCCTTTGCCATGTAAGGTAACATTCACAGGTTTGAGGGATTAGGACTTGGAAATCTTTGGGAAGAAGGGCATTATATTCTGCCTACCACAACGTATAAACTCATTTGATCCTAACAACAAACTAACTATTCAGAGGAGGAAATGGAGCTGCAAAGAGTTGATATAACTTGCCCATTGTTACACAACTAGTGAAGCAAGTGATCTTACTTGTGAGAATACAGTCTTCACCTCTACTCTATACTAAACTGAAAAAAAACACAAGTTTTAGAATAAAAGATGTGGATTAAAATAGTTAAGGCAGCTTTCTAAGAAGGTTTAGTTCTAGAAGGATAGGAGTATGTTGTTACCCATCCATCTGCCCAACATTTTTGAGTACTTGGTATCTCTCAGACTAAGTGCTGAGTAACCAAAACAAGTGAGACCTGGTTCCCAACCTCTAGGATCTCACTGTTGCCTAGATTTGGCAGAGAAATGTACAGTTAGTTACACAACAAGAAATGGGTCCTGTAGCAGAGTGTGTCTAGGATAAGACAGCACATGGGAAGAAGGCATTAACTCTACCTGAAAAAGACATCTGAGTTTAATTTTTCCCAACTAACTTTCCAAATATATCTCCCAATATTTTTTTTATCACTTATCCAAAGTACTCCTCACTTAGATACACCAAGACAACTTGTTATTTATGTTTTTCACCAACCTCACGTGTTCCACTTCTAGTTACTGGATTTGACCCATCTTTTAAGACGGATTTTTGTACCCATGTGTATCTTCTTGAGGACATGGTTGACCCCACTGAGAGAGGGTTCATGCTCCCATGGCCTAATGGTGCCTGGAACTTACAGGTTCTAAATTAATGTTGAATTAATACACAACACAAAACCACCTCTGATCCCACTCAAGTCTCATTTTCTTCCTAATTCATTTGGCTTCTTATCTTGTTTGGTTTATTAGCTTTGTTTATATATTCTTCCACTCACCACACTTAAACTATCTCTGTGAAGACAGAGATAACTTCTTCTAAGTTTTGCTAGTCCATGCTCATTAAATGATTATTGATTTCAAAATGATGGATTCTGGGCTAACTGAATAGTACTCTGCTACAGAGTGACCTTTCCTGAATGTCATTTTTCAAAGTCCTTGGAAGAAGTAAAGTTTATTTGACACAAAACACATGTTGATGGAACCAGTACATACAACTGAGCAGTTTGTTCACTGTCCAAGGGCACCTGGCTCAAGAGGAGAGTAGAGCTGAAATCTAGTCTATACCTCTTATCAAACCATGATCCATGGAGATGCTTGTATCCATATGCCAACAAGGAAAACGAGTTAACACAATTATTATTCAAATTTACACACAAACATCTAAAGCTAAAGGTAAAGAAATTAAAGAATTTGCCATATTCTACAGTATAAAATTGACCAAACGTGTAATCAAGATACAGTGATAATTACTGGTGACTGGAATGCAGAAGTTGGAAATGAAGAAGCATTGTTAGTTGGAAAATATGGCCTTGGTGATAGAAATGACACCAAAGGTAGTATGGTAGAATTTTGCAAGACCAATGACTTATTCATTCCAAATACCTTTTTTTCAATGACATAAACAGTGACTATACATGTGAACATGAATGTGAATGGTGCCAGATAGAATACACTGGAGTCAGGTAAACTACATCTATGCAAAGAAAAGGGAAAGCTCAATATCATCAGTCAGAGCAAGGCCAGGGACCAACTGTAGAACAGACCATCGACAGCTGATATGCAAGTTGAAGTTGAAGCTAAAGAAAAATTAAACAAGTCCATGAGAGCCAAAATATGACCTTGATTATATCCCACCTGAATTTAGAAACTATCTGAAGAATACATTTGATGCATTGAACACCAGTGACTGAAGATCAGATGAGTTATAAGGATGGCATCAAGAACATCATACATGAAGAACTCAAAAGGTCATTAAAAAGACAGGAAAGGAAGAAGAGATCAAAGTGGATGTCAAAAGAGACTTTGAAACCTGCTCTTGAATGGAGAGTAGCTAAAGCAAATGGAAAAAGTGATAAAAGAGCTAAACAGAAGATTTCAGGCTCAAAAAGACAAATTAAAGTATTATAATGGAATGCACAAAGACGTGGAGTTAGAAAATCAAAAGGGAAGAACACACTTGGGATTTGTCAAGTTAAAAGAACTGAAGAAAAAACTCAAGCCTCAAGTTGTAATATTGAAGGATTCCATAGGCAAAATATTCAACAATATAAGAAGCATCAAAAGAAGGTGGAAGGAATATACAGTCACTGTACCAAATGGTACAAATGGTTGATGAGCTGCCATTTCAGGAGATAGCATGTGATCAAGAACTGATGATAGTGAAAGAAGTCTAAGCTGCACTGAAGGACTTAATGAAAAACAAGGCTCCAGGAATTAATGAAATACCCACAAAGATGTTTCAACAAGTAGATGCAGTGCTAGCAGTGCTCACTCATTTATGCCAAAAAAAATTTCAAAGACAGCTACCTAGCCAAATAATTGGAAAAGATCCATATTTGTGTTCATTCCAAAGAAAGGTGATCCAACAAGAAGTGGAAATTATGGAACAATATTATTAATATTACATGAAAATAAAATTTTGCTGAAGATAATACAAAAACAGTTGCAGCAGTACATCTTCAGGGAATTTGCAGAGATTCAAGCCATATTCAGAAGAGGACATGGAATATAAGATATCATTGCTGATGTCAGATGGATCCTGGCTGAAAGTAAAGAATACCAGAAAGTGTTGATTTGCATTTTATTTATTATGCAAAGACATTTGACAGTTTGGATAACTTTGAAAAAAAAAAAAAAAGCACTATGGATAACATTGCAAAGAATGGGAATTCCAGAACATTTAATTAATTGTGCTCATGAAGAACCTATACATAAACCAAGATGTAATCATTGAAACAGAACAAAAGGAATACTGCATGGTCTAAAATCAGGAAAGGTATGTGCCAGGGCTTCATCCTGCACCATACTTCTTCAATCTGTATGTTGAGCAAATAATCCAAGAAGCTGGACTGTATGAAGAAGAACATGACATCAAGACTGGAGGAAGACTCATTAACCACCTGTGATACGTAGATGATACAATCTTGTTTGCTAAAAGTGAAGATAACTTGAGACACTTACTGATGAAGATCAAAGACTGCAGCCTTCAATGTGAATTACATCTCCACATAAAGAAAACAAAAATCCTCACAACTGGACCAATAAGAAACATCACGATAAATGAAATGATTAAAGTTGTCAGGAATATCATTTTACTTGGAACCTCATTCAATGCCGTTGGAACTAGCAGTCAAGAAATCAGCTGTCATATTGTACTAGGCAAATCTGTTGAAAAAGACCTCTTTAAAGTATTAAAGAGTCACTTTGAAGACTGAGGTGCACCTGACCCAAGCCATTTGTCTTTTCAATAGCCTCATATGCACGTGAAAGCTGTACAGTGAATAAGGAAAACTGAAGAAGAACTGATGCATTTGAATTGTGGTGTTGGCAAAGAATATTGAATATGCCATGGACTGCCAGAAGAACAAACAAATCTGTCCTGGAAAAAGTACAGCCAGGATACATGTTAAAAGGAAGAATGGCCAGACTTCATCTCACCTACTTTGTTCATGTTATCAGGAGGGACCATTCCCTGGAAAAGAATATCATGCTTGGGAAAGTAGAGGATCAGTGAAAAAGGGGAAGACCTCAATGAGATGGACTGACCCAGTGACTGCAACAGTGGGCCCAAGCACAGCAACAATTGTGAGGATAGCCCAGGACCTACAGTGTTCCATCCTGTCGTACATAGGGTCACAGTGCGTTGAAACCACCTTGACAGCACCTAACAACAACATCACCTGCCAGATGTGCTGTTCTCTGATGGGTGTTAGAAAACGCACAATATGATGATTCCATTAGTTCCATCACCTCCTTTTTTAAAAAGACACTGCAAAATAAGAAGCCAACCTACAGTCAGAGGATCTAAATCATATCACTTCTTACCAACTTTGTGATTTCAGATAAGTTATATGACCCCCTTGAACCTCCATCTTCTCATCTAGAAAAGGGGAGTAAATAGTAGCTATCCCACAAAGGTTTTTTTTTTTGTTGTTGATTTCCCCCTAAAGACAAATGAAATAAAGTAGATTAGTGGCTTTATAAACCATAAAGCAACAAACAAATTACTTTTGAGGTGAGACTGATAGCTGTTAACCAAGGTCACAGAACTCGTTAAAGGGATCCTGGGAAAGTCTGACACCATAGACCCAGCTTTTCCTCCATGACCACTTGACCGAGAGCAACCTGGGGACCTTCTGCAACTACTACTTTGGAAGAAACAGAATCAAAATATTGAAGCTATTGACTCACCCTTAAGGCAGTAAACAGTGCTTTGGTCTCTGACCTTTTCGCATCCTGGGGCAGTCAATAACCTGGCCGCTAGATGTGGTGCCTGCCACTGATTTTGATTTGGGAGTAGTTTAACCTTGAACTGAGCTCCATGTAACCACGGCAACAGGAAGTCAGCTTCTGCATCGAAGAAGTAGGAATCCATAAATCAAGTCCCTAATGCAAACACGGTGTGCAGGTGGAAGTTTGAGGGGATAAGTGGTCTATGAGAAATTACCTTTGAAAAATGAGTCACTGTCCCTAGGTAGGCTACAGCACAGTTTCAAAGACTCTTGGTTTGTTGGTTTGTTTGTTTCTTGTTTTGTTTTTTTAATTAATCTATAGAGGTCAACAGGTTACAGCAGAATGTTTTCATATAAGTTGAACTTTTTATTTCCTCTTAACTGTCTTTTAATTATGAACAGATGCTGGATCCACAAGTTATTAGCATTGTTATTTCCACCTTTAGAAATGTCCTGGCCTCCACATATGCAAAGCTCAGTGCAATTTGTCCTGTGTTGGGGTTTGGACATGCTCAGAACACATCTATCAAGCCATTTTCTCCATACACTCTGCTTTCTGAATATGTAACAGTGATCCCTTCCTGGATCAAACCCTCCCTACCAGACTATCTCTGGGCTTCTTTCTGATCAGCTACCAGCCTCAAAAACCTCCCCCTTGGAAGGAGAGTAGGCCAGACTCTGGTTGGGAGGAAGCTTTCTAAATGTCCCACCACTCTATCCTCAACACCCACTCGTGAAGACTTGGTTCTGACTGTTTGAATTCCTCCTGTCATTTGTGTACCTCTCCATTGGGCATCAGCCACCACCTGGAATGAAGGGAAACAAAGACTGCCAGTGGCCAGCCTGCTCTCTCCCAAGGACACGACGCCCATCGCACTCTGGAGGGCTCTGCTCTGAGAAATAGTATAGATTGCAAGTGCTGCCAGATTAACCTTTGCTTAAAGCTTGTCTATTATTCTTGCCCACATGTATTATTTCCAGGATTGTTTCTATAATCTACTCAAAACTCAAGAATGTCTGAGAAAAAGGCAGAGATTCCACCACCACCCCCTTATTTTTTCCCCCAATTTATTTTCAAATTCATTGCAAGGCAACCAGCAAGCAGTATTATAATCCAGAAAATTCTAAATTACCCAGGGTTTTTGAGACAGCTAAATAGTCACAATCTGAATTATAGGGTATTTAAAATGTCATTTTATTACTTTCAACGTATTCTGTAACATAAACACTTGAGTGGCAAAGTATGCCCAATAGAGGTATGATCTGATCAACTTTAATGAAATGATGTGGACTGAGACTAATTTGGATTCTGAACATTTGCATGAAAATGGGTACAACTCAAATGACTTGAAATCAGCTTGTTCTCAAGTGAGAGTTAAATATCTGTCTGCTAACCCTGTTTATGGGGGCTCTGGTGGCACAGTGCCTAAGGCATTTGACTACTAACCAGAAGGTTGGCAGTTCAAACCCACCAGCCGCTCTGCAGAAGGAAGATGGGGCAATCTACTTCCATAAAGATTTACTGCCTTGGAAGCCCATTGGGGGTCACTGTGAGTTAGAATTGACTCAATGGTAGTGGTTTTGGTTTTGGTTTTTTGGTAACCCTGTTTATGACCCTCGTTCCCTCAACATGGTGTCATTTGAGCTAAGATCTACCTGCCCAACCTGTGTCCATTGGTACAAAGATGTCAGATGAGTGAGTTTATCCAAAGGGGCTTTTATCCAGCAGACCTCTGTCAGCTTAGAGTTTTGGGGAGTGTGTTAGAGATACTAGTGTGGATGAGCAGAGAATAGAAGTGGGGAATTTTCCTCTGACTCATGCCTGCTCTTCCTGTTACCAAATTGGTTAGCAGCAGATCATGGAAGCACATCAGCCAGTCTATTCCAGTGCCCATATTCTGATGTTAGAATTTTGTTTTCCAAAATGTGTTTATTTTCCCAATGTAATTATTGAAGAATATTGAATATATTGTGGACTGCCAGAAGAATGAACAAATCACTCTCAGAAGAAATACAACCAAAATGCTCCTTAGAAGCAAGGATGGAAAGACTGTGATTCACTTATTTTGCACATGTCATCAGGAAAGACCAGTCTGTAAAGGAGAACACCATGGTTGGTAAAGTGGAGGGTCAAAGAAGACAAAGGAGGTCCTTGGTGAGATGGTCGGACATGGTGCCAAAGCAATGGACTCCAACATAGCAACAATCAGGAGGACACAGCACTGGGCAGTGCTTTGTTGCTATACGTAGGGTCACTATGACTTGGAGTAGACTCAAGTAGCAACAACAACAAAAAGAGGCTTTATATACATATATATATATATTAAATAATAATAATTAACAAGAAGTCTAGGAAGTAAATAGTAAAACCTCCCTCTCTCACCAAACTTCCCAGTGTTGTTCTTCCTCAGAACACCTACAGTGTCTCTTAAAGATGATGCCCTATGTATTTTACATACATGACATGCCTGTATCTCATACACTGGCACACCTATCTTTTTTTTTTTTTTTTTTAACTAACAGCATAGTATGCACGTTCAGTGCGTTTTCTTCATTGTTATGCCTTGCAGTCTTGTTTTCTGTCATGAAATTTAATGTGTCTTTCTCTACCTTCAAAATGCAATGGCATATAAAATACACAAGTGTATAATTCATACTGTTATTCACAGCATCTCAAGCTGAAGTCTGTAAGCCTGTGTTGAAGGGTTGTTGTAGTCATTGTTAGCTATCAAGTTGGCCCCAGACCCATGGGGGCCCAGGCACAATAGGATGGGACCAGATGTTTTCACCAGTTGATTTTTGGAAATAGATCAGCAGGCATTGATTCCTAGTCTGTCATATTCTGGAAGCTCTGCTGAATCCTGTTCAGAATCATAGCAACATGCAAGCCTCCACTGACAGATGGTGGTGCCTACACTTGAGGATACTGAACAGGAATGGAACCCGGGACTCGACATGGAAGGTGGGAATTCTCCCACTGAGCCACCAGTGCCCTAGGATGGAAAGTAAAAGGATGGTATTTGTTGTTGTTGTTGTTGTTGTTGTTGTTAAGTGCTGTTGAGTCATTTCCGACTCATAGCGACCCCATGCACAGCAGAAAGAAACACTGCCCTATCCCGCGCCAGCCCCACAATCCCTGCTATACTTGAGCTCATCATTGCAGCCACTATATCAATCCATCTCATTGA
>NW_006921700.1:8629684-8634358 GCF_000298275.1 Orycteropus afer afer | reverse complement strand
GGTCATTGGTGTTCAATGCATCAAATCTATTCTTTAGATGATCTCTAAATTCAGGAGGGATATATTCAAGATCATACTTTGGATGGTATTTGAGAAAGTAAATTAAAATGTCCACAAGTTCTCCTGTAGGTAGTATCTTAGTTAGCTAGTGCTGCTCTAACAGAAATATCACAAGAGTGTATACCACAAACAGAAATTTATTTTGTTGGTGTTTAGGAGGCTTAAAGTCCAAATTCAAGGTTCCCACTCCAGAGAAACACTTTTTCTCTGTTGGCTCTGATGGAAGGTGTTTGTTCCTTGGTTCCTTGGTGATCTTTTAATGTGGCTTGGCCTCTTTCTTCCCCTGTCTCTGCTTCTCTCATTTGCTTGTTTAATCTCTTTTACATCTCAGAACAGATTGACTCAAGACACACTTTATACCAATAATTTCTCACTAACATTACAAAGAAAACTCATTCCCAAATGGGATTACACCCACTCCTCACTTATGGACATGGTTAGGTTCCAAATACCAGGTCAAGATGCAAAAACCGACATTATGTGAAAATGGATCAGACCAAAACATGGAGCATGAGTACATTATTACATAACTTCCAAAACACTGAGAATCATGGCCTGGCCAAGTTGACACGTAACCTTAACCATCACAGCCATCATTACACTCACATAACACCTCTGCATTTGTTACTGCCAGAGGTACATTGTTAATGAGCAAAATAATCAGATAGTAGATTTTCCACTATTGTCATCAATGTGAAATGTTAGGTAAAAGGATAGTTGATAAGTGAGGAGTAGGTGTGTAACCACAAGTATGGGGTTAGGATGTACAACACATATTTTGGGGGGACACAATTCAGTTCATAACAGGTGGTTATTGGCTACCTTTCAAGGTGTGATATGTGGTTCTCTGTGCCCTTGGTGTGAACATGCTGTCATCAACCTGGGAGTGCTGACAGGTTTTAGAGGACAGCTATGTAGATCAAGATGAAGATCTGGGGTTTGGCATCTGGCTACTTGAAAATTTCAAGCTCGAATCTTAAGAGTCATATAAGTTTAGTCAACTCTTTCCTAATTTCTCAGAAATGTGGTCTCCTCATAGTATCTCTATGAGTAGAATTCAAATCAACGGCAATGGATTCATCTTTTAAAGTGAGAAAACAGTAATATTTTCTATATTATTTCACTGTATACTTCAAAGGTTTCTCATGAGCCCAAATGAAGCTAATCTCACTGTAGGGGTGAGATACTGCTTCCTGGGAGGAGACTGTACCACTCAGATGGGTTGGAATGAAAAGAATATTCAAGAATTATTGATGTATAGTGGCAGTGTGTAATTATTGTTGCTACTCCTTTGTTATAAGCTCTGGTGGCATAGTGCCTAAGGCACTTGATTGCTAATCAGAAGGCTGGAGGTTCATACCAACCAGCCACTCCTCGTAAGGAAGATGGGGCAATCTACTTCCATAGAGATATCACCTTGGAAGCACAAGGAGAGGTCACTGCGAGTAGGGTCTGACTCAACGGCACATAACAACACACAACAACACAACAGCAACTCTTTTGTTATCTTGAGCCCACAGTGGCATGAACCTATAGATGAAGGAACTCTGATTACATGGCCATTGGACATGTACTCAGACACCCTTAGCCTCTGGACCTATGCTTGGATGAGATAGAGATTTTTTTTTTTTTTTTTTTTTCTTTAAACTTGTAGAAGGTACCTAGAAATCTTTGGTCATGTCTGGTAAAAGGGGGACAACAGAGCCTCTGGCTACTGGTTCCATTGGACCAGAGAAAACAGTAGGTTTTAATAATGAAAATAAGAATAATAGGAATAACAATAACAGTAAACACTTTGATGGCAGGGACTCTGTGCCAGATACTATTCTCAGCACATTATGCATATTGACTCACTGGATGCTCACAACAACCCCTAGGAAGTAGCACTGTTGGCACTCCATTTTTACAGTTAAGGAAACTGAAAGCTTGGAGAGGTTAAGCAACTTGCTTGTGATCACACAGCTGGAAAGTGGCAGAGCCTGGATGCAAGCCCAGGAAACAAGGTTCCAGAATAGCTCTTACAATTTGTTATATAGTAAATATCCAGGCCCTTGCAGAGGCACTTCACAAGAGATTACCCAGACTTTCCAGCTTCATAAAGCTGTGACTTATGATGCATTTGATGAACAGACTCCCAGAGGCCCCAAAATCAGCCCTCACTTGGCCTGTGACTGTTATTGCACACCCATCCCCACAGTGACCCTCACACCTCCAGCAGGCTGGTTTCTTGTCTGGATCATACTCATTCACCACTTAGTTTATGCTCCTTTCAGCTCCAAGAGCACCTTTCCCTCATCCTCATGGCCACTCCAGCTGGAGCGCCTCAAAGCCCTCCTCACCTCTCCCATTCTAATGTTCACATCCTCGGACTCCCCAATTACATAGGATGGATAACACACAAGCTGTCCCTACTTGTTGCCCAATTTTTGTTTCTTATTTCCTCTTGTCTCCCCAGCGGGGAGAGATGAGGAGCCTCAAGATGTAGGAGGCTTATGTGGAACCACTCCTCTTCCACCCTGCACCCTCTTCGTGCTGCATACAATTCAGCCTCTTTTAAGATGCACTTGCTGACCCCCTGAAGGCCAAGATGTGGCTGACAGGTTCTCCTGCTTCATCAGGGCCAGGTCCCCCTTCCTGGAAAGTTGTTGCTCCTCACCTGAACCACAAAACCAAAACCAGTCATGCTTTCTTTTTCTTTTTTCTTTTGCTTTGAATGTTCTAAAGTTTTGTTCTCATTATACCGGAAGGAGGTCAATTCATTTAACTGTCTCCTGAGATCAGTTTCAGGTTTTGTATTGTTTGACTTCCTATTCTTCTCAAATAATTGGAAACTTTGGGTTATATTTTTTTTTAGGGATGCCAAGCCCCCACTTAAAAGCAGACCAGACCCCAGTGCATGGTAAGAACGAGGGCTCAGTGTCCACCATGATGACCAGGAAGAAGCCAGCTGCAGTTGATAGTGTTGCAATTCCCCCAACCCCAGTGTTATCTCTCCTGGCTGCATCTGCAGCAACTTCGGATGCAGGTGAGCACTTTTCAAATGCTTTGAGTTCTCCCCAGTGAAGGTGGGCTTGGAGAAGGCCCACTGAGAATGTTTTACTGAATACAGGTAAGAATTCTCTGCTTAGCTAATCTTCCATAGACACTGTGCTTTTGTTGTCAGTTGCCATCAAGCTGGTTTTCACTCATGGAGACCTTAGGTATAACAGAACAAACTGTTGTCCAGTACTGTTATCTCCTTTATGATCACCAGTATATTTGAGTCCAATGTTCTGGCAATTTTGTCACTCCAAAGCATGTGCGCTATTTCAATGCTGTGTTTTTCAAGGTGGTAGGAGGTCTGAGTGAGGGAAGAGTTCATCTTGGAACCTGGAAGTAAAGGGACTTTGATTATGCTTTAGAGGCTATTCTAATACCAGTGTAGTGAGTAATAACCAAATAATAACAATTGTTGTTGTTGTTGTTATGTGCTGTCAAGTCAGACCCAACTCAGTGACCGCTCCTCGGATTTCCGAGGCAGTATCACTACAGAAGTAGATTGCCCAACCTTCCTTCCGAGGAGTGGCTGGTGGATTTGAACTGCCTGCCTTCTGGTTAGCAGTCAAGTGCCTTAGGCACTATTAGTTATTTTTTTTAAAAATACATTTTATTGAAATATAATTTATGTACAGTGAAATACACAAAACTAAAGTGACATGGGTCGACGCTTTACTTTTTTTTTTTTTTTTTTTTTTTGCAGTGTTCTCAAAACTTTGTAACCGACAAAATTTCCTTCCATATATAAACTTTCTCTTGACTTTTTACCATGATGAACTAATACTATATTTGTGCTTCAGTATTAGTTATTTTTTATCTAGGTTTGTTTATCACTAATCTCTGCATCTGGGCTTTACGTGTATAATCTCAAAGAGCTCTTAACAAAACTCTGAAATAAATACTTGTATCCTCATTTTCAAAAAAGGAAGCTAAGAGTGAACTTTCAGCTTTTTCATTGCTATGGAGAGTCAGGACCCCAACTCAAGTCCAAAGCCCAGGTTCTCAACCACTGTAATTCACTACCTTCCTTGCTGACTGACTTGGGAGACAGTAATCACTGAGTTTCTCTGAAGTCTTGCTTCATTCCCCCAATCCCATGATTTCATAAAAGCATCAATAGTCACCAAACTCCTTGATGGTGGTCAATAAAATATAAAACCTTTATTCAGACATCTCAGGTTCTCTGAAGTCTGTCCCCTTCCATTTCTGTCCTCGTCTACTCTTCACATTATCTCCCACCAGCCCCCACACCAGTCTCCACTTTGCCTAGCTTATCCCTACTGCCAGGAAGTCAGGCCTTGGACTTGGCTTAATACTTGTCCTTGATGACAGCCTTATTCAGTTCTGATTCACATTTTATAGGTCTTCAAGATGCAGTCAGCTGCAGCTCCAATAAACTACTATAATATACATTGTCTTTGTTATGTGCCGTAGAGTCAGACCCGACTCATAGCGACCCCTCCTTGGGTTTCCGAGGCAGTATTACTACGGAAGTAGATTGTCCAACCTTCCTTCCGAGGAGTGGCTGGTGGGTTTGAACCGCCAGCCTTCTGATTAGCAATCAAGTGCTTTAGGCAC
>NW_006921700.1:8624724-8628898 GCF_000298275.1 Orycteropus afer afer | reverse complement strand
GTGAGTTTGGTTTTGGTTATTGAAATGGCAGAAAGAAATCTTTAGAAAATACTTTCCAAATTGGTTTCAACAAAATATTAATAGATGTTTTGTGGGAGGAAAACAAAATGTTTTCATAGTTAAATAAGTGTAGGGAATGGTGTTAAACTTGCTTCCTTCCTGCAGACTTTTCAGAGCCTTTAATTGACTAACGTACATTGTGAGGCTCCAAGATGGAGAGAGGTAGAATTTCACAATCTTCTTTGACCCCAAAACCCATTTTTCTGGGTATATCTCTTTAACAGCTTTTGAAAATGATGTTCTCTCTGGAAGTTTAGGAAATCTTGCTCTGAGGGAATGGGTTCATCTCTCAAATTTGACAATGAATCTTTACAACTTTCACATGCTAGATGAGAAATGAAGGTTTTTGATAGAAACACCAGGTAAAGTAATACCATTAGAAAAGGAGACTAGAAAAGGGATAGTCACAGAACTCAGTGGAAGAACCTACCCTGAGATTGGAGTGGTGGCATGTTTGTAGGAGGGCATCCCAGGGAGAGAGAGCAATATGGGCAGAGTCTTGGGATGGGACTCAAGGAAGACGTCATTTGTCTGGAGTGAAAGATCCCGGCCATGATGTTCCCTACTCAACCACATTATTGCTTATTCGTCCTTGTCAGTTAAACACTGGAGACCTCCCTTTATGTATTCAGAAATTAGCCTGTGTGTTTCTGCCTTTGATTGCCAAACAGAGATATATCCCAGGGGCAAAAGACAGGTGGTCCCCACTTTTCCTTCCCTGCACTCTTTCTGTTCAGTGTGAGAAAACACATTCTTGGGATCACATGCTTATATGAGTTTCCCTTCTCTATTGTGTTTAGTAAATAATTTACAAATATGCTAAGCAGGCAGTAGAAACAGGTGGGTATTAAACTTTTAAACCGGCCTCTCTGGTAATCGGAGCTGAGCCCAAACTCTCCTGTTTCAGGATGCAAGAACGGGCTGTTTGGTTTTTGGCAGTACTGAAGTGAGACCCTCAGGAGAATTTCACAGCTTTGGTTTGTTTCCGGGTCTTGGGCTGCTGAACAGAACTTTCAGGGAAGAAACAGGCCAGAGATCTACCCCAGGTGCTGGAAGCCAGACCTTTCGGAAGTTCCACTCCCCACAGATAAACAGCTTCCCACAAACCTGAATGAAGAGTCTCTCCTGTGAGGCGGTTGGGAACTCACACACTGGGCTTGCATCCAACTCCCTTGTTTCATATGTAAAGAAACTGACACCTCCTGAGAGTAAATGATTTGCCTGAGGTCATTCAATCAGATTGGAACACAAATTTCCTGAGTTACCGCCTAATTTCCAGTGATAGTTCACTTCTGTCCTAGGCCAGCGCTAGCAGAGGCAGATTACATTCTCCTAACCAGGCACTCTTCTGTTGGAGAACAGAGTGGATGAAACTGTTAGTTTGATGGGGTAACTTGAATCAAAGATGAGCACACTGTTGTTAGCTGCTGTTGAGCCCATGCAACTCACAGTAAGTACTCTTATGTATAACAGAATGAAACATTGGTCCTCTGCCCTGTTCACGATCTTTCATATATTTGAGTCTATTGTTATAGCCAATGTGTCATTCCCCCTCATTGAGGGTTTCCCATTTTTGTTGGCCCTCTACTTTACCAAACATGGTGGCCTTTCTAGCAATTGGTCTTTCCTGATGGCATGTCCAAAGTGAAGTCTCCCTTTTAAGGAGCATTGTGGTTGTATACTGGGTAGTTAACAAATAGTTTCTGGGTTTGATTTCTTTTAATTGGATGCTTTGGCAACTGGGTGTGTTGCTCTGATGAGACAACTTACTTGATTTTTGTTTCCTTTAGAGTCCTTTTCTTCATCTTTCACTGAAAGCAAAGCAGTTTACAGTTGCTCTGGACAAATACAAAAATCAGCTTATTTTCCAATAGGTCATCATTTGTACAGAATGGTTTTAGTGATCCAGACAACTACAGGGGAAAAAAGAAAAGAAAAGTAAAATTAAGTAGCTTATGAAGCAAAGTTAATTTAAGAATCACTCATTGAGATGAAAACAAACTTCCATAATACAATTAGAATTTCTTTTCATTAAAAAAAAAAAAAAAATGGATGCTAAAGTGCCTAGTACAGCTCCTGACACAAAGTATAGTAGATTCTTAATAAAGAATCACTGAGTGAAATGAATGACTGAAAGGCAGTGCTGTGTGCTTATACAGTATAAAGCATGGGGGGAAACTTTAGCAAAACAAACTTTATCTTGGAACCTCTTGAATAATCAAATGGAAAACATTTGAGAGACACATGGTAAGCTTTTGGTAAATACTTGCCAAATAATTAATCAGTCTTAACCATACTTTTTTCAAACAGATGATCATTGTTTAAAAAGAAAAGGAAATGTTTTCCACCTTTTGTTATGGGCATTATAATGTGGAAAAATTAATGTAAAGCAAAGATTTAAAAATATTTCTTTGATAGCCCAAGAATGTGTGTGTGTGTACAAACCAAACCAAAGCTAAACCTGTTGTTGTCAAGTTGATTCCAACTCATTAATGACCCTATAGGCCCGAGTAAACTACCCCATAGAGTTTCCTAGGCAGAAATCTTTATGGGAGCAGATTGCCAGGTCTTTTCTCCTGTTGAGCTGCTGGTGGGTTCAAACCACTGACCTTTCAATTAGCAGCAGAGCACTGAATCACTGCACCACCAGGGTTGCTTGTGTGTATACAATAGGTCCCAAATATCTTGTCGTTTAAGGCAATTTGTTTACCTTCTCAGCGTCTGAGAGGGACGATAACTGTGAAGTTATTGACTTATAGGCAGGGGCATGAGAGGAGTTGTAGAAGAGGGTGGCAGGACTGAGAATGTGTCAGCTATGAACTCCTGGGAGGGAGGGATGGCAATGGCTGCCACTGGTGCTCAAACAGTTCAGCCTCTGTGATCAAACTGCTCAATAGTTATTGATCCACTGAGTCCCCTGGGACAGAAAAGGAGGTCTGTTTCAAGGGAGCACTGCATAATTATTGTGAGTGATTAAGGCTAATGCAGTAAAGGCTTCAATAAAATTTGCTCAAAGTGATGCATAATTTGAAGCAATGCTTATTGCACAGGCCCAGTAATGATTTAATAACTATATCAGATAATCCATACCTGAATAAGTCAGGCTAATTTTTCTGATCTTCTACTTCCTGAACTGACTTCTCAGGGAGGTCATGCAGTACATGAAGAATTCGTGATTTCACTACTGAACCATGCCCCCATCTTTGTATTGAAGATGAGACTGTATTCAAGGGGCAATGGTGGTTTAGTGGGAGAATTCTCACCTTCCCTGGCAAGGCCTGGATTCAATTCTTGGCCAGTGCATCTCATATGCAGCTACCTCTCATCCATCAATGGAGGCTTGCATGTTGCTATGATACTGACCAGATTTCAGGAGACATTCCAGACTGAGACAGATGAGGAAGAAAGTCCTGGTGATCGACTCCAGAAAATTAGCCAAAACTTGTCCAGAATTAGCCTATGGAGTAAAATGATTTGATCATCAACTGCTCATGGGGATGGCACTCGCCTGGGCAACATTTAGTTCTGTTGTGTGTAATGTGGTCACCAAGAGTCCTTGAGTCAACTCAGTAGTTACTAACAACAACAACAAATTAACCACCAGATTCCATATTCTGGTAAGAACTCAGTGAAACATCAAGAAGAATCTTGTACACTTAATCTCTTTCTTTCTCATCCATATGCATACACAAATACACACAAATATTCTCTCATCTTAAATCTAGGGAGAGAAAGAACATGTGTCAAGGTTGCTGTCACCAAATCTTGAGTACTCAAAGTACAACCCAGCTAGAGATAACAGGGGCAAGCAGTGAGTACAGTTCTTAGTTTGTATCTTATCAAAGATAATACATTATTCTCTCAAATATATGCTCTTCCTTATTTAAAACTACCAGAGCCCATGAGCAGGTAAAATATCATGGAAAACGTCTCTAGCTCACAAATTCTATGATCCCTTTTTTCTCTTAACCAACTGTCCAGAATCAAACCCAGAAAGTATTTATTAACTACCTACTATACAACCAGAAGGGAGCTCTGGTAGCATAGTGCCTAAGGCACTTGACTGCTAACCAGAAGGCTGGCAGTTCAAACCCACCAGCCACTCCTCGGAAGG
>NW_006921700.1:8617142-8623069 GCF_000298275.1 Orycteropus afer afer | reverse complement strand
AGCCAGCACCAAACTCCTCTGGGCTCTCCACTGACAGAGTATAATTTTCAAAAAGTTAAAAACTCATGCCAAAGATCCATTCAATTCTTCAATGTGAAGTCAGCATGGGAATAAAGTTGGTTTCAAAGGAGAATTAGAGAATTATGGGGGATTATAGGAATGTAGGCGTTGGAGGAAGAACATTGGCCTAAGTTTTGCTCACTTATTTTATTGCTCTACTGGGCAATAAAACAATTATCTTCTGCATCTACACTGGGCAAAAATCTATAAGTTATAAGTTAACATGAACTTAGCAGAGTAAAGAACTTTAAACAGTAGCAGATAGTGGATGCAACAAGAGTGCACTGAAAACCTCATAACAGTGAAATACTATCAGATACATTACTGGAAAACTTTGTGAATAACCATTAAACATTGTCTGATATAGTGTCCAAAGGAGTGCCCCTTAGGTTGCAAGGCACTCAAAATTCAACTGGGAAAGGGCTGCCTCCCCAAAGTGCCATTGACCTCAATGACATGGATGGAGTAAAGCTTCTGGGACCTTCATTTGATGATTTGCTAATGGGGCATGACTCACAATGTTAAGAAACAGCTGCAAACTTTTATTAAGAATCAGAACATAGAATATATGATATATAAATCTAGGAAAACTGGAAGTTGTCAAAAATGAAATGGTAGAGATAAAGATCGATATCCTAGGCATTACTAAGCTGAAATGGACTGGTATGGGCCATTTTGAATCAGACAATCATATGAACTACTATGCTGGGAATGACAAATTGACAAGGAATGGCATTCCATTCATTGTCAAGAAGAACATCTCAAGATCTATCCTGAAATACAGTACTGTCAGTCATAGGATAATATCCGTACATAAACAAGGAAGAACAGTTAATACTATTATTCAAATTTACCCAGCAACTACTGAAGGCAAAGATGAAGAAATTGAAGATTTTTACCAACTTCTGCAGTCTGAAATCGACCAACTAAGCACTCAGGATGTATTGATAATTATTGGTGATTGGAAAGCAAAAATTGGAAACAAAGAAGAATTGTCAGTAGTTTGAAAATACTGCCTTGGTGATAGAGATGACGCCAGAGATCTCATGATAGAATTTTTCAAGATCAATGACTTATTCATTGCAAATACCTTTTCTCAACAACACAAACAGCAGCCATACATGTGGACCTCCCCAGGTGGAATACATGGAAATTGGATCAACTACCTCTGTGGAAAGACGTAATGGAAAAGCTGAATATCATCTGTTAGAACAAGGTCAGGAGCTGACTGTGGAATAGACCATCAGTTGCTCATATACAAGTTCAAGTTGAAGCTAAAGAAAATTAAAATAAGTCCACAAGAGCCAAAATACGACCTTGATTACATCCCACCTCACTTTAGAGACCATCTGAAGAATAGATTTGATGCACCGAACACCAGTGACAGAAAATCAGACAAGTTGGTTTGAGATGATATCAAGAACATTATACACGCAAAAAGCATATGGTCATTAAAAAAACAGGAAAGGAAAAGATCAAAATGGATGTCAGAAGAGACTCTGAAACTTCCTCTTGAATGTAGAGTAGCTAAAGCAAGTTGAAGAAATGCTGAAATAAAAAAACTGAAGATTTCAAAGTGTGGCTTAAGAAGACAAAGTAAAGTGTTATAATGAAATGTGCAAAGACCTGGAGTTAGACAACCAAAAGAGAAGAACACATTCAGCTTTTCTCAAGCTGAAAGGACTGAAGAAAAAATTCAAGCCTTGAGTTGCAATACTGAAGGGTTCTATGGGCAAAATATTGAATGATGAAGAAAGCATCAAAAAAAGATGGAAGGAATACAAAGAGCCACTGTCCGACTATTTCAGGAGTTATCACATGACCAAGAACCAAGGGTATTGATGAAAGAAGCCCAAGCTCCATTGAAGTAATTGGTGAAAAACAAGGCTCCAGGAATTGATGGACTACCCATTGAGGTGCTTCAACAAACAAATATTGTGATGGAAATTTATGCCAGGAAATTTGGAAGACAGCTACCTGGCCAATTGACTGGAGGAGATCCATCTATGTGTCCATTCCAAAAAAAAAGTGATCCAAAATAATGCAGAAATTATCTAACAATATCATTAATATCACACACAAGTAAAATCTTGCTGAAGAAAATTCAAAAATGGTTGCAGCACTATATTGACAGGGAACTTCCAGAAATTCATGCTGGATTCAGAAAAGGATGTGGAACAAGGGATATCATTGCTGATGTCAGATGGATCTTAGATGAAAGAGAATACCAGAAAGATATCTACTTGTGTTTTATTGACTATGCAAAGGCATTCAACTGTGTGGATAATAACAAATTATAGATAATGTTGTGAAGAATGAGAATTCCAGAACACTTAATTGTTCTCATGAGGCAGTCATTCAAACAGAACAAGGGCATGCTATATGGTTTAAAATCAGGAAGGATGTATGTCACAGTTGTATCCTTTCACTTACTTATTCAATCTGTATGCTGAGCAAATATTCCAAGAAGCTGGACTATCTGAAGAAGAACACAGAATCAGGACTGGAGGAAGAACCATTAACTACCTGCGATATACAGACGACATAACCTTGCTTGCTGAAAGTGAAGATGACTTGAAGCAGATCAAAGACTACACTTTTCAGTATGGATTACACCTCAATATAAAGAAAATGAAAATCCTCACAACTGGACCAATAAGTGACATCATGATAAACAGAGAAAAGATTGCAGTCAGGGATTTCATTTTACTTAAATCCACAGTCAAAACCAATGGAAGCAGCAGTCAGGAAATCAGATGTCAAATTGCACTGCGAAAATGTGCTGCAAAAGACCTCTTTAAAGTGTTGAGAAGCAAAGATGTCACTTTGAAGACTAAGGTACTCCAGACCCACCCAAGCCATGGTATTTAAAATTGCCCCATATGCATGTGAAAGCTGGACAGTGAATAAGGAAGACCAAAGAAGAGTTGATGCCTTTGAACTGTGGTGTTGACGAAGAATACTGAAAATACCATGGACTGCCAGAAGAATGAACAAATCTCCTGGAAGAAGTACAGCCAGAATGCTCCTTGGAAGCGAAAATGGCTAGACGTCATTTCACCTACTTTGGTCATGTTGTCAAAAGGGACCGTTCCCTGGAGAAGGATGTCATGCTTGGTAAAGCAGAAGGTTAGCAAAGAAGGGGAAGACCCTCAACGAGATGGATGGATACAGTGGCTGGAGCAATGGCTCGAGCATAGCGATGCTTGTGTGGATGGCGCAGGACTGGGCAGTGTTTCATTCTGCTGTGCATAGAGTCGCTATGAGTCAGAACCAACTCCATGGCACCTAACAACAACATTCTCCGAGATAATTAATAATCCTTAATAATATAGGCCTGTGAAACAATGCACCAGCAGGACATGGAAGAGCATCCAGCCTTCTATTTGCCTTTTTTTCCCAAGTTATGTATCATTTTTTCATAACACCACCTGTGGGTCATGCAATGCTGTCAATGAACTCATGCGTTCTTGGTTAGGATTGGTTGTATTCACACTTTAGTGCTGCACTTACCAATAGGGTGATCTAGGATATCAGTGTTCACAAATGTAAAACAGGAAAAAGAGTACCACATCAAGTAGAGGATTTTGGTGAGGATTACATGAGATAATCCCTGTGGAACTCTTAGAGTGCTTGGTGCATAGTAAGAGTTTGGCAAATGGGTGGTATTGCTACTGCTATTGTTATGGTGGTTATTATTATTATTATCTCTTGGTGTCCATGCAGTGGTTCTCTTCTTTGCCCACCCCTCACCCCATTTGGCTGCCTAATTCATGATTATTCTTCAAAAATCATCATAGGTGCCTGGAAGTATAAGAAGCCTTATCTGACACTCCCTTGGAAAATCTCCTCAAAGCAAAGTTGGATACCAGTTCCTCTTTGCCTCCATGACACCCTGTAAGCCCACTAATCATTGATCCATGACCACTGGGGATCAATCCCTGCATCTAGTTCAGTGCCCGTACTCACATCTGTGTCCTACCTAGACTATCCACTACTCTATTATCAGAACTTATTCAAATTGATATCCCCAGTACCTTACACTGAAGGGGGCAAATATAGGTAATCATTAAATTATGGTCAAAATACATTGAAAGACAAATGTTTCCTGCAAAACATCACCCAGTGCATAAAAACACAGACTTTAGCACAATGTATTCCTTAGAGCTAAGAGGCAATGATTGACTTTTATTTCCATAGCAGCACCACGAACAACAAATGGTCCTCTGTGAATGCTCTGCAGAGGGAGCCACCTGAGGGCAATCTCTAGGGCCTCCAGCTTCATTTTTCAGTTATGGCAGCCCAGGGTCTGGCTAACACACCAGGGTATCCTTGGGGAAGATTATTTTCAAGTTAAAGAGTCTATTTATGTGGCATTATATGTGCAGTTTAGGAGTATGTGTTCATTCAGAGAGAGAAGGTGGAATGTGTATACATAGATGCATTCTTTCACTTAGTCAGAAGTTCTGTGGGATTTACAGTTGACCAACTCAATGGAACCTGTAGATGGCATGGGCTTACTCTGTGTTTCAATTGTTCTATAGGAAATAGCCTTACATTATAGCCAGAATATTGATTCCCCTAAAAAAAAAAGTAAATAAATAAAAATAAATGACCATTTCCCATTTGAATTTTGCTTCATTCAGTAAAAGTTGAGTATCCCATGAATTCCCAGAACTTGGCTGTATGGGATGCAGATAAAAGAAACAAAAGTCAGGGGTGCTGCTTTTGAGCAATTTGTAATCATATCTGGGTGTCCAGAACCTTGTACAGTGCCAAGTGCATATTTAATAAACAAGCGTGGACTTAAATAAACTAATTTGTTAGGTTTGGTTTTGGTTTTCTCCAGATCTGAAAGTTTATGAAAGACAGAGGTTTTATGAAAAGTTTGTAGGTGCTGTATCAGTGAGAAGGTTAACTCAATTTATCTTCTCTGGATGTGTTATACAGATTACACTCCCAAGCACCTTGTGCCACAGCCAGACCCTCTTAAAAATAGAGTAATGGTAATAATACATTTTATCGTTCACACCTCCGTTGAAGCCCAGGAGGAGGTTTGGCTGTGAGGCATCCTATGCTCAGGAGTCAGGTGTGATTATTTTAATGAGGACTCCACACTTGGGTGAAATGCAGAAAAGAAGATCTTCCAAACGTGAAGCGATTTCTATTAAGATACTCATTTTTTATCAAAAATTCAAGCTCCTCTTTATAAATGGCAGAGAATGAAAGGACTCTTCCAGCAGCAAAGAATGAAAGGGCACAAATATTTTATGATCAGTTTTGAGATGAAAGTCCTGTGCCTGACTTGTTCTCTGATTCTTTCCATTTCCAGAAGTCTAATTAAATTGTTGGTTTAATGGTGGCAAGAAAAATTTAGTGGCAACCAAAAGCAACTGTGTTAATGAGAAGGGGGGGACAGGGCTTTAGGTTTCCTGTAATTAACGGAGAGTGTTTTAAAAACTTCTTGGGTCCAGTGAAGTTGGCATACTGAGCCCAGCTGTGAAGAAGGAGGGAAAGTCTTTCCCACTCATTGCAGAAATGGCCTCAGGCATCATGGAAGAACTGTGTAATGACTGTCATTAGGAATGATCTTCAGTGGTCCAGGCAGGCTAGATGGGGCTGAAAAAGCAGAGAGAGATAAAGAAGTGCTAGACAAAGGATAAAAACCAAACCAAACTCACTGCATTCAAGTCGATTCTGACTCATAGCGACCCCCTTTTGGCTTTCCGAGGTGGTAAATCTTTATGGAAGTAGATTGCCCAGTTTTCCTGAGGAAGGATTATAAGACAGGTGTGGCAAAGACAGACAGAAAGACACGAAGAGTTCACTCACTTCCCTGTCCTTTCCATTCTACCCATGGCAGACAG
>NW_006921700.1:8610807-8616212 GCF_000298275.1 Orycteropus afer afer | reverse complement strand
GCTGTTGACTCCAACGAATGACAAATCCAAGATCTCCAGGCCGAATGGTGGATTGTTCACTCACGGACAGTTGTAGACAGCACAACAGAATCCCTATCCACAGAAGAATGTCTCTTTTCCCAGGATGCCCATAAATATACTGGAAGCAGGACACCCCCTTAAGGAAACTCCCTTTCAATGGATTGGCTGCTCAAAACAAATTCATCTGATCCCATCAGAGAAATAACCACATCACAACTGCTTAAACCACACAGAATTGTGGTCCAGCCAAGTTGACACACAGCTCCAACTATCACACTATATTGTTGTTGTTGTTGTTATGTGCCGTCGAGTCGGCCCCGACACATAGCGACCCCTCCTTGGGTTTCAAGGTGGTATCGCTACGGAAGTAGATTGCCCAACCTTCCTTCCAAATCACATGATGGTACTTGTTAATTATTAAGTCACTAATTCTTACTTAGACTTCTGAGTCTCCAGTTTCTCATCATTGAAATGGGAAGAGTAAATTCTACCTTTTTGACAGTGGCAAGAAAGAAGCAAAATAGCAGACGAGAGCAATTACATATGCAAAACTTAATAAGTAAATATTTTTAGAGATGTTTTCATAACAAAAAAGAAGCCATGACTCAGATCATAAGATCCTATGGCTGTCTTTAGGAGTTTTACCTTCATTTTCAGAATACCCTTACCTCAGGACATAGTCCAAGTTCTCCTCCCTTTGAGGGCATTATTAACTGCTATGTCAAGCTCATCATGCTCAAACTTCTGTAAGGGTTTATTAGAAAGTGTCAAATACTCTTTAAACACCTGCCACCCTGCATTCAGCATGAATGACACATATATTAGCCCTGCCCTAAGGGAACTTCCACACTAATTGTGAAGACCTGACTCCAAAACATTAAGTAACCAAATAATATTTAAAAATAAATAGATTGAGTAAATCTGAGATAGTAGCAGAGATATCACGGAGCAAGTTATTAATCATTCATTTCCAACTGAATGGTAGTAACAGAGTTCTGAGGATGGCAAGATGACCTGAGAAGAGAAGAATTAAAATGGACTTCTAAAGATGGGTTGGATTAAATAAGCAGCCAGAAGCAGGGAAGGACAGATTTACAACTTTCCTGAGATAGGAGTGGAAATGGCAGATGAAAGTGGAAGACAAGTTCCAGATTAGCACATAGAGTGGCTGGAATTCCAGAAAAAGGCATGGTGACCATTCAGAAGGGTCAAGACCAAAACCAAACCAGTTGCCATAGAGTTGATCCCAACTCATGGTGATGCCACGTTTCAGATTAGAACAGGCCTCCTTAAGCTTTTCATGCCTGTGACCTTTCGGAAGTAGATCACAAGCACTTTCTACTGAGGTACTTCTAGGGTGGGTTCAAACCACCAACTTTACATTTAGTAGCTCAGCACTTAACTATTTACACCACCCAGTGATTCCTTCAGAGGACAGAGGTAGCAAGATATTGACCATGGACCAGTAGCTATCTGTAGTTCTATTTTGGTTGACCTATAAAAGGTTATTCATTAAAAAAAAAAAAAAGTTGCTAGTAACATTAAATATCAGAATATCTGTAAAATAATCAGATGTCTTGGCTTTTTGAAACTTAGACTATCTGGCATATTTTGACTCCGATTTCTACCTGGCAACAATTGACTGAAACTGAGTAGCATTTGCTACCTTAAATGGGAAATAATTTGTTAGTTTCCCATGTCCTACCCCCATCTTTCCTTCATAAGTGTGACCACCTTCACTCATATCAGCTCTCTAGCTCCCTAGAGGGAGTCATTGAAGGCATTTAAGCTGGAGAAAGCAACAGAATCAAAACAATGCGCAGAGATAATTTAATCTAGCACAAGTAATGTGTAATCTGTAGTAATATTAGGGGCTGGAAGAGCCCTTTGAGATTGTGAAATTGAGAGAAATTTGGCATTTTGATGCAGTCAGTAGCAGAAAGTCAACAGAGAAACCCAGATTTCCTTACCCCTTCCCTAGCTCACAGTCTTCTTTGCTTTCGTAAGACAATATAATATAAAACTGACTTTGAAATAGTTACAGTGCTTATTGAATCCTTGAGCCCACCACTTCTGAAATGTAGAAATCTTGGGAAAATTACTTAACCTGTGAGGTCCCAGTTTTCATCTGCGTGTTACAGTGGGAACACTAACGTCCCCATATTGTTGAGGAAACACACATGAAGTCATGTGGCCTATACTGTTGGTTCTCCAAAAATATCAGTCTTTCCTTCCTTTTCCCTTTAGTTTTATATGAAGGCAGGAATGATGTGTTCCTTCTGCCTTGTATGGTCTATGTTATGATACAAAGAGTTGTTGTTGTCATTGTGTGCCGTCGAGTCAGACCCAACTCATAGCGACCCCTCCTTGGGTTTCCGAGCCAGTATCACTACAGAAGTAGATTGCCCCATCTTCCTTCCAAGTAGTGGCTGGTGGGTTTGAACCACCAGCCTTCTGGTTAGCAGTCAAGTGCCTTAGGCACTATGCTAGAGTAGATGTTACAAAAATAATTGTTTAATGAATGACTGAAAAACACCTACACTTCCAGTAAGAAATAGTAAAAGTTCTCTTTTTCTCCCCTCCCACATACCTGGTTTTTTTTTTGTTTGTTTTGTTTTTTTGTTGTTTTAAATGCTTTGGGTCTAACTCTTAATTAGTTTTATGAGGTCTACTTTTGAAAATACAGAAGGGACGAGCTCAACACTTCTCACTTCTCTCCAAGTTTCTCATCTGAAGAGAGTCTTCTTCATGATGTCTTAGGAGAACTAGAAACATACAGTTTTTATATCATACATCCCCAGAAATTGTTGAAGCTTTCCTAGATGCTTCTTGAAACTAAGAAAGAGACCACATAGTCTCCATTAGGCAATCAGGAAATGAGAGTTTATATTACCAATGGATAGTTGTGGAAAACGGAACAAAAGTACTGATGAATGGGATTTTCAACTGTTCAATAATCGCAGCAGTGTTGTGATACCCTATGTGGTTTGCCCTATAGAGATCACAGAGCTCAGAACAAAAGAGAATATGCCTAACCAATTTACTTTCACCAGGGGATTCAGACCAGCCTCTCAAGCAGTGATCCTGGGCATTGTTTAAAAATAAACCCATTGCCACACAATCAATTCCAACTCATAGCAATCCTATAAGACAGAGTAGACCTGCCCCCATAGGATTTCCAAGACTATAAATCCTTATGGAAGCTGATTGTCACATTTTTCTCCTGCAGAGTAACTGGTGGTTTCCAACTACCGACCTTCCGGTTAGATGCTCAAGAGCACTCTTCTGAGGGGCATTAGCCCTCCAACACCTGAAGATATCTTGAGAAGACTTTCCATATTTTGAAATTTGGGGATTGTTTTAGGCTTTATATAGCCACAATCCTGGCCTTTGTCTTATGCAAGTCACCAGAGTTAAGTGATTTGGGCTTTACATATGGAAAGTTCATTTTGTTGTATAATTAATAGGAAGCAGACTTTGAGAAGCTGATGATCCAGGCCCTTATTTATATGAGAGCATATGTCTGTGTTTTGTTTATGACTCACTCTCTTACTCCAAGCATTGTAACTTGGGTTTGTTTACACTAACTTTTTCTAGAATCCAAGCCACATGGTATATGAGCCAATAATTTATGGTCTCTGAAAGGGAAAGATGATGAATGAGCTTTTCCCTCATAAATTGTCAAATCTTAAATTGAGGAGGGAGTATTTGCTGCCTTGAGTCTGTCCAAGCTTATATGTATTTGAAAAAAAATGTTAAACCAATAACATTGGTTTAGTGCTCAGAACTTGAATATATATTATATTTGCCAGGAGAGCATAGGGCCTTTCCCACAACTCCCTTCCCCAGGACTCTTACCCAACAATAAACCATTATAATTCAGGGCTAAATGTTTGGCAATGAAAACACCATATATATTCATCTCTCCTCCTCCCCTCCACCACTTCTCTCCTTCTCTTCATCTTCATCCTCCTCATCCTTCTGTCCCTGTCTCTTTAAGTTTGTGGTATTAGACAATTATATAATATATATGTGTGGTCCTTTTTCAGACGACCCATAGCTTTGATCTATAGCATTACATACTCAAGCTGGTTTACTTAGAGTCTCTTAATAAGTTCCAAACTTGTATTTGTGTGTGGCTCATCAAAACTCCACTTCTCCTATGAATATTACTTTATATTTCACAGTACTTCAGTGCTTGTGGTCATAGCTTAGAGACTCCAGTTAATGGTACTCCCAGGAACATAGGGAACAGCTGAAATATGTAAGGATCTAATTTAATTTTAGTTATTTGAATCTCCTTTAATAAATCTTTTCATGTCTAATACACAGAGTTAACAAAATAGATGGTAAGTGTTGGGTTAGGTCAAATTACGTAGATTGATTTCAGTTCAAGTTAATCAACAGAGCTCTGCACTGATCACTTGGTGGGGTGGGGCACAGACTTCAGTGCCCAGCACAGTGCCTGGCACAAAGTGAGGCTGAGTCAATATTTTCTCTAAGTATGGGTAGTAATACTTAGGGAGCCCAGGTGGCATAGTGCCTAAGGCATTTGACTGCTAACCAGAAGGCTGGTGGTTCAAACCCACCAGCCACTCCTCAGAAGGAAGATTGGGCGATCTACTTCCATAGAGATTCTGCCTCACAAACCCAAGGAGGAGTCGCTATGAGTTGAAACCAGCTAGATGGCAGTGAGTTGGTTTTGTTTGTTTGTTTGTTTGTTTTATGGATAAGAATGGCTGAAACATGACTCTTATCTCTTTGAAAACACAATTTAAGAAAAAAGTATACATTAATCCCATAATCCTAATACAGGATGGACTGAACTGTGTAAAGTGTTATCAGAGAGATACAAACAGTATAAATGGAGAGAAAAATTAGTGTTGAAATGAGAGTCCCTGGATGGCTTTTAGGAAAGGATTTAATAGGAATCTCAAAGAATATGTAGGATGTACCAAGACGTAAAGTATAAATAAAAACCTTTACAACTGAACTACACAAAGAATGCCAGTGCAAATTTGAAAGCAGTGGAACTATACGTAGGTTTTTGTTTTGCTCCATTTTGTTTTATATCTTTTTGTTTGGTTTGGTTTTTCACGAGGGCAGGGGAACTGCCTCGAGATAAAAAGAAAAATGCAAGACATTTTTTCCCAATCCAACATCAGATGCAATATTGTCTCTGACAGTTATAGGGATAATAGAGTTGAGACTACACCTGTAGGCTATGCAGAGTTATTGTTTCTGTGGTACGTCCTTCATCTTCTAACCAGACAGGCACAAAAACACATAAAGGTCATTACAAAAGGACAAATATTGTATTAGTCTGTTATTGTAAAAGTTAAGGAAAGGTTTATCTATAGAAGGAAATTTTCTTCGTTGGTTAC